>NC_073694.1:120076998-120374974 GCF_029784165.1 Wyeomyia smithii
GAATAAACGACGGAGCAGTTTTAATTAACGACGCAGTCGTAGAAGTCTCATCAAATTGCACCAATCTCAGCCAAACGCTAAACGGATCGTTTCTAATTCAGTTCGCCGACTGCAATCTTCATATCAACGGAGAACTATACTCAAACCCCGAAACCACTATACCTGGTCGAGTTTATTTCCCAACAACAGGACTATTAGCCAATGAGATAAAAACAATAGACGTACCACCAGCCGAATACCTTCAAAACCTGACCATTCAACACAGAGATAAGTTACAGCTACTCAACTTACAAAATCATTCCATAAATTGGAAGCTCAATCTTTTTGGATCCCTCGGCCTATCAACAATAATTCTTATTGCAAGCATAATAGCAATATTTTGCTACTTTTCCAGACATACCTATAAAAGCAACATCAGAGTCCAATTCGACAAAGCAGATGAGGTCATCACAATAGAAAAACCAGAGCCGTCATCTCCAATAACCAAACACACGCCACTTATCACCGAGACGGAGGAACTATCAGAAGAAAGAAAAAAAGAACTTCAGGCATTCTTCGACACACCAACGCCACTACGCCCCATCCATTCGTGAACTTTGAGGACAAAGTCATTTAAGAAGGGAGGAGTTAGCAACGAGCAACAACGTTATCGCAATTTCACCAGACGAGTTGAGATCATTCCGGAAACCACAACAATCTTTCCCAGACCACCCAAACGATATCTACAGGAAATGCAACATAAGCATAACACCATCGTCTAGCTATCAGCAATGCATACAAACACCCCCTTTGTTCTGGACGGAGCTGACCACAACGCGAGGTTTCTTCGTAGGTTAAGAGTCAATTGTAAATTAGTTCTTACTAAGCACCAAATAAAGAAGGAGCTCAGCTCCGATAAAAAATATATTTTTTCGACTTTCCCTTAAGGGAAGTCTTAACTCGCAGCCACTATGCTGATGTCACAACTTGTTTATATATGAAAATGCGCTGACGCGCGCAGCGGGCGTTAGCTCGGTGCTACAGAGCAACAAACTAAATGAAGAAACTATGGGCCAAACCAAATATTTAACGGTCATAAAAGTTTTCGTTCAGTTTTGGACAGCTGCTTTTCGATTTTTCGCAATCTAATTTACATTTTATCAGAGTGTCAAAGTTATTATTTCGTTATTTTCACATGTGCAAAGTGAAGTGTACCAGTCGAAATATTCGAGCGTTGTGAAGTTCCGTGGAATCACTAGTTTGCTGCTGCCAACGAATAAAATTTATTCTGTGGGTTCTACTGCTGAGTTCTGCAAGTTACCATTGTTTTGTTTTGGTAGTGAAGCACTTTATACGTTAAATATAACCACTGCTTGCCGCTACGACTGAACAAAACAGAATGGAGATGAAACAGTAAGAGGAATGTAAACAAGCCGTCAAGGATATTGAATCGATCCGATGTGGCTTCTGTGAGAACTGTTACCACATAAACCAACAATGATGTGGCAGTAGAGGGTGTAAGAATCTTTTCGCACTTGGCAAAATCATGTTTATTTGCCCGATATGCAGAGAGTTGCTGAACGGCCGTTCTATTCGTTCTTACATAGCAGATTTACAGCTGCCATTATAAGAGCAACCCACACAGACGTCACAACTCACTGAGCTGCCCGCACAGGTTCAAAAACTATTCGAGGTTGTTGACGGTTTAAGGAAAAAAATCGACAACTTTTCTCGTATATCAGTGAATGATAACCTTGCTCTAGGTATCCCATCTACCTCGTTTACCACACCTGTGTGGCCCAACAAAAATTTAAAGCGTCGCCGAACAGAGCGGTTTCCAATTTCGACTAAACCTGATCGTGGTGAAAACAAAATCGATTTAAGCGATCTCTCAGTGCCATCCATCGTTTCTACTGCAGCATAGAAACGCTTCTGGTTACATCTGTCAGGTTTAAACCCACAACTTACAGATAATGACATACAAAAAATCATCTCTCGCTGTTTAAATACAACTGAGCCTGCTGTTGTTGTTAGGCTCGTTCGGAAGGGAACGGATACGACCAACTAGTCATATGTGTCCTATAAAATTGGTTTGGATCCGGACCTGAAAAACGTCGCCCTAAACCCTGCTTCGTGGCCTACTGGATTGCTGTTTCGTGAGTTTGTCGACATGCCAAAAAACTAACTTGTGACGCCGAGTACGTTGCAATTAACATGCAACTGCCTGCTACTAATTTTTTGCTATCTACTGTGGAACCTTCGGGTTTCCACCAGAGGTGCGTATTTTGATGTTTTTTCCTGGCAACCCGTACTTTGTAGTAATGAATTAGAATGCTGTATGGCTATTCTACCAGAATGTCCGCGGTCTACGTACTAAAATCGACGATTTTAATCTGGCAACCAACGACTGCAATTTCGACGTGATCGTGTTGACTGAAACTGGACTGGATGACCGCATTAACTCGCAGCAACTGTTCGGCGACTCATTTAATGTTTTCCGGTGTGACAGAAGCGTTTATAACAGTAGCAAACGTTCTTTTGGTGGAGTTTTGATCGCCGTTAATAAACGGTACCCGAGCGCATTGTTTCATACTTCACAGGGCAACCATCTGGAGCAAATATGCGTGAGTACCACTATTTGTGGTTTGAAAACATTCCTCTGTGCTGTATATATCCCTCCTGACAAAAGTAACGATCCAGCCATAATTGACGCCCATATTGCCTCAGTTACAGAGCTGTGCAGTAAGAGATCGGCTAATGATACCATTCTTGTTTGTGGTGATTTTAATCAACCTCGCATCGTTTGGTCACAGGACAAAGCAATTCATACCAGTTCGTCTCAATTTTCTGCTGCTAGTGATGCGCTGATCGATGGGATGGACTTTTTAAATCTGAGCCAAGTGAACCAGCAGTTGAATCACCTCGATCGCATGCTCGATCTTATCTTTTGTCCTATCGAGCAAACATGTGTGGTCGATACTTGTGTTGCTCCAATTGTTCCCGTTGATCTGCATCATCCCCCGCTTGTTATATCCAGACCGATGTCATGGCAACTGTTTCCTGAAGCCGCCGCCGATGATGATGACGCTAGTGTTAAAAATATGATCATAAGCTCCGTTTATTGTGCCGCATGTGTTACTGTACAGATTTTTTTCGTGCTTCTAACTATATTGAATGTAGGGCTATCCAGAACGTGTTGAAACATGTTTTAACATGACTATTTATGTCCTGCACAAAATCTATAGAACGTTCAAAACGAAACAGTCGTCCTTCGCTTTTTGCATTCCTAAACACCACTTGCAGTTGCAGCAACAGTTGATCTCGCATGGATGGAGCTTATTCGGCTGTTTTGACAGCACTGACGTATAATCGAGCCAGAGAAAAACGGCTTCAAGCAAAATGTATGGGGATGACGTTCGTGACAGGGATGTGGTTATATCATTGCCATCTGAGTCAAGAATGACGACACCGGTTTCGGCAGCGGACAGTATGAGGACTTTGAATTACCGTAAAATTATTTTCACGGCTCTTACTGAGTTTTTACAAAGTTTCGACTGGATGACTCTATACGAAATCAATGACGTTGACGATCTAGCTAACTTGTTCAGTGAAACTTTATGCCGATGGTTGAGACGAAATTCGCCACTAGTGAATAAGCCTGCTTCCCCTCCATGGGCTACTCCGCGACTACATGCACTAAAGCGTATACGTAATGCTTGGCAGCGTAAATATCGAAAAACTAAAACAGTTGAGACAAAATGTTATTATAAACGATCCAGCACCGATTTTCGTCGAATGAACGCCTGTTTGTACAAAAGCTGCGTAATGCGGCTACAAAAAGACCTCCACCGGAACCCTCAACAGTTTTGGAATTTTGTAAATTCGAAGCGAAAATGTTCACTAATCCCTTCTAATGTACACCTCGATGGCACTGAAGCAGCATGTTCCCTGGAGTCGTGTGAGTTGTTCGCTAAATTTTTCGATTCTGTTTTCGCCGACAGCACTGCTTCCGAGTTGGATGCTGAAATTGCTTCTGCGAGTTAAACACTTGGGTGTTGTTCGGAGTTTTTAAAAAAGCTACTGACACATTTCACTGCTCAATTAAGACTAACTTTATTAATTTTAACGATTACATTTGTGCCCGCCGTTCGATTCACGTTGGCCAGAATATGAACCGCTGACTCCGCATCGCTCGGTGGTGGCTCCGATCGTTCGATTGTCGTCAACCTGCTCGTTGATGGCATTGTCTGAATTGTCAGCAAATTCCTTTGGTAGCTCGGTTGTTAACTCCTCCCGGCTGAGTGATGAGACTCCAGGGAAATCACATCCGCAATGGTCAATCTTCTAATTGGTTTTGCATCTGAGATCGTTGGAATGTCCTTTAATGGATCGTCATGTTGAATTTTGATTTTTGTGGATCTGCTTGATATGAAATTACAAAGGAGAACAATGCTGATGATTGTGGTTAGAGGGAAAGTAATTCCTCCGAAAATGGTTAACTTTGGCCAGTGAAAGCTGTTTGTTTGCAATTTGATATTTTCCAGTTCTTTTCTAGTCTCGAGATGTAGTTCATGGAGATGTTCGAGGCTCAAGTTAACAATGAGATGTCCTTGCTCCACAGAGATACCTTCTAGTGGTATCTGTAAGGGTGATTCTTCGAGATTATGAATATTGCTGCTAAAAGTGTTGTTGTCAATCGAAACATTACAGTTTTCGAACGATATGAAGAATGGACCGATTAGGTTCCTTTTAAAAATTCTACAGTTGCTTGTAAGTGAAAAATTTCTATCATAGTTGATGATCAGATTTTTGTCGTTAACGGTGATGATTTCTTCTTGTATGATGTTGAGGGTAAAATTACAACTGGCTGGTTTTCCATTTAAGAGTTCCGAAATACATGTTGAGTTTTCGGGTATTAGGTCTTCTATGTTGAATATCGTTGGATTCAAAGAAGGTACGGCATAGATCTCTTTGTTGTGTTTCAAATAATTTTGTCTCTCAAGATAAATTTGTCTTTGTTTATGACGAATCGGATAAATGTGAATTTCCCTGAATATTCTTTTGTCTAGTTTAGGAATTTTGATAAGCAGAGCTACCTCCTTGCTGTTGGTTGCCACTGATGATTCTGCATATGATAGTGCTTCGCTGATAGAGTTGGTTGTCACGTTCTCGTCGTGTAGTCTTCTTACTAATACTTGTATTTCTCCTGTACTTAGAATTTTGCTGTTTAAGATTCCTATCTTTGCTAAACTTATACTGTCTACAATTTGCTCTAATTTTTCATGTAAATACTTTAGGTTCAAAAATATATTAATGGAATGATTTTCTATGGATTTTGTATTGAACAATGATATGGCTTGAGTAGTTTTACGTACGAATTCCTTCATCTGTAGGTTTAATTCCCGGTTAATTTTTACCTGAGCATTATTATTCTGAATTAGATTATTGATAGAGAAGTTAATTATTTTTAAATCGTTAGCATCTGGACTACCTGCTATAAATTTCGATGCTGATCCTAGGCTATCCCAGCGTTTTGATCTTTTAATTGAAATAAGGTTGTTCAGTATTTGATCGATTTGTTTAAATTCTTCTATAATTAATATGGAAAACTGATTGGTCGCTATTTCGTCAAACATATCTCTAAGGTTTCGTACATGGTATTGATATGAACTTATGTTAAAATGATGGATATAAAAATATGAGTCAATTCTTACTCTGCTAGTTCCATGGTCGAATGCTAGGATTGGCTGGTTAGTTAGGTTCCGGAGTGATATAGTTTGTTCTGATGACCATCCTGAATGTAGGATTAAAAGTCCTAGTCTGTAATTGAAGTGCATTGAGTTAGATCTCTCGAATTTTAATGCCGTTTTTATGAATTTTTCTTCCATCATCGGTGGTTATTGTACTGTTATTAACTTTTGCTATTTTAACTTTTTTTTATCTTGCTTTGTGTTTCAGTCTTTGTCGGGTTTTTTCAAATGCTTCGCTATTTTCTTTAGGATTTCTTATTTTCTTTGATTTATTATGATGGTCAAGATCTTGTTTTTGCTTCCTTTTTAAATTTTCAAATACTTTTTCGATGATTTCGGGTGTTTGGGGAGATGGAAGGATAATTTCGTAAGGAGTAAATTTTCTTGCGGTATGTATGGATGAATTGTATTTATGAAGGACCATGTGCATGAGTTCAATAAGAGGTTTAATGGGATTCTCAGTTTTGGTTATTCGGTATAATTCTAAGAGAGTTGAATGGAGCCGTTCAACCGTTCCGTTCCGGGACACCGGGACAATATCAATTGCTGCTCGGGATTGGACATGCATCACTTGAGCGAATTTAGAAAATTTATCTATGTAGGTGAGAAAATGATTGCTCTCGAGGAATAATATGTCTACATGAGCGATTTGGAAGGGAGCATTCGGTATCGGGGTTTTCTGAAGAGGATATTTAATGGGATTCCTGTCGTATTTGTTTTCGTTACAGATACGACAGTTCACAATGAAATCTCTGAGTTTTTGATGCAGCTTTGGAAAGTAGAATTTCCGCATGATTTGAAGCTTATTTTCTTGAACACATCTATGGGCTCTCATGTGTTCGTTCATTACGACGTTCCATTGCTCGTTTTCGTCTTGAACGTCTTCGAGTTGCTTCTGAGTAAATCGGATTTTTAACAGTCTATGTTGGCCAAAATATGTTCTATATGGTTCTTGAATTTTTCCCATGGTGTCTTCGTCTGTTAATAATCCATTTACCAAACCTATGTTAAAGTGAGTTTTTAGGATCTGCAAAATAGAATTTTCATTAATATCGGCAATCGTTATAGTAATTCTTGTATATGATTCAAAAGGGTGTTCAACTATTACTGAGTTCGGACCGTTTTTAATGATAACTTGATGACGGAAAGCGTTAATTGGTACCTCTGTTGATATGATGTAGAAATCGTCGCTAGTATCGGCAGAATGTTGGGCTCCTGTCATGGAACATACCATTCTACTTAGAGCATCCGCAACAACGTTTGTTTTTCCTGGTTTATACATTATCTCATAATCGTGCTCTTCTAAGTACGATTTCCATCTTTTCAATTTGGCATTCGTATTCTTTGGCGAGAGTGCGAATGTGAGGGGTTGATGATCTGTGAGAATTTTAAACTTGGTTCCATATAAATAATTCCGAAATGTTTGTAAAGCCCAATAAATCGCTAACATTTCCTTCTCAGGAACAGAAAATTTTTCTTCTGTCACAGACAAGGTCCTTGAAGCGAAATGTATTTGTTTATCTCGATCCATTTCTCCTTGAGACAGTACCGCTCCGATAGCAAAGTCTGAAGCGTCTGTAGTTAATAAAAATGGTTTTTCATAGTCAGGGTATATCAACACATCAGAGGAAGAAAGTATGTTTTTCATTTTATTAAAACATTGTTTTTCAGTATCACAAAGGTAAATTTTTTTGCTCGACATCGGATTTCTCTACCCTCGTAGAAGATTTGTCAAAGGTTTTGCGATTTTTGCAAAGTCCTTTACAAATCGACGGTAATAGCTCATCATTCCGAGGAATGATTTCAAGTCTTTTATTGTTTTGGGTTCAGGGAATTTTTGAATCACTTCAATTTTTTTGTGATTCGGTTTGATACCTTCTGAGCTTATGATGTATCCTAAGAATTCTACATCAGAATGTAAAAACTCGGATTTGTCCAATTGAATCTTGAAATTCGCTCTATTCAACGTGTTCAAAATAATATTCAAATTCACCAAATGTTCTTCGAGAGTCTTTCCAAAGACTATGACGTCGTCAATGTACACATAACATATTTTTCCAATATGTTCTCTTAAAACGTCGTCTATTGCTCTTTGGAAAAATGCAGGGGCATTTTTTAAGCCAAATGGCATTCGAGTAAACTCGCGCTTGCCATTGTTTATAGAAAATGCTGTTTTTTGTATATCATCGTCTTTCATCTTGATCTGATGGAAGCCGGAAGCTAGATCGAGAGTGGAGAAGTATTTCTGGCCTTTGAGTTGATCAATTACATAGCTGATTTCTGGCATGGGATATCGATCTGAAGTTGTTTTTTCATTGATTTTTCTATAATCAATGACCATTCTGAATTTTTTTTCGCCAGAGGCATCTGTTTTTTTCGGGACCACCCAAACTGGGGCTGTCCAGGCTGAACGAGAAGGTCGAATAATACCATCTTCTAAAAGCTTTTTAATTTGGTTGTAGACTTCTTCTGTATAGGCTGCAGGGTATGGATAAAATCTCTGGTGTACTGGAATATCATCAGTTGTGTTGATGGTGCACTCAATTTTTGTCGCATATGTAAGTTTCGAATTTGGCTCATGGAATGCCGTTTTGTTGGCATTCAAAACTTCTTCCAATTTTTTCTTTTCTGAGGAGGTTAGATGACAAGTTCTAAGCTGTTCTACATTATTAGTTATTTGTTTCTGAGGTATATATTCTTGTAAAGGGATTACTAGTTCTTCAGAATTTCTACATAAGGTAAGAGTCATCTTTTTCATATCGATTGTGGCATTAAGTGCTTTTAAAATACCCGTACCGATAATTCCACGGAAAAACGGATGAAATTTGTGAAGTAGGAATTGCGTTTTGAAGTTTATTTTTGGGTAGAAGAAATTTATGTCGATTGCTGATGTGGCATCGAAATTTCCATTAGCACTTGATATTTGGTTTGCTGAGAAATTATATGGTCTTGAAATGTTATAACTCCAGGCTAGTTTAGGATCAATCAAATTGATATTCGCTCCGGTATCGATGAGGAAGGGAAAGTTTCCAATTGTTGTTTTTAGGTTGATGAATGGTAGAACCGGTTTCACCAACTCGGGTTCCATCCTAAAAAATTGGTTTCTTGAGTTGCATCAGTTTGATCTATGTTTTCGGGGGGGTGACTATTCTGCCGCTCATAGCAAGTCCGTCCCATTTGCGTTTTGGTGCTGACGAGAAAACAGCAATTGAAAATCGTAACGCTTTGGGTGAAATTTGGCACTCAAATGCTTTTTCAATCAAGACCATCAACAGAATTTAGTACTGCAATGACAATCTAACACTTTTACATAATAAAACTTGTATAAACACCAGAGTTTGACTAAAATTTGTTGAAAATCATAAGCTGGGACTCACATGCGATTACTTTTACGGTACGTAGCCAGAATGTTAGCAAGTCAGTCCCATAGCCGGCTACGACCGGTGATGAAAAACAAACTACTGCAAATCAATGGCGGTGCTATAGCTTGCGTTTGGAATGAATCCACCGCTGGTCAATTCATAAATGACCTTCTCTCGTGCCTTATTAAACAAGTTTTTTGTGAGAAGCATAACATAATGTACCAACTGCGCCGCTCAGAATAAAATTAGATTTTGTTTTTACATTTGATACTACTGATAAATTCGAAATCAGTGTAGGTAACTTATTCTAAATTTTCCTGAGAGCGGTCACACGTTCGTGACGGCGGACAGCTTCGACGTAGCAGTGGAAGCAAATATGAAGGAACAAATATAGCTTAGAAAATGTTTGCTCCGTTAAAAAAACAGCTAAGTAGCGTACCGAAGTATTAGATATGACTAACAAATTCTTCAAAACGAAATTCACGACAATAATGTTACAATTCTGGCCCACGTCTTTACATAAAATACGGATAAAATACGAAAAGTAGTATTTACTCAAGAATGCTTTAACTAACAATACAGTGACACACCTGAAGCGTTGATTGTCAACAACCAACAGCTGAAAGAAGCTACTGGTGGAAACTTTGTCTTGAAGAAAACATTGTACTATCAGCTAGAGCCACACGATGTAGAACGTGTAAAATTCAATCAAACCTCCTATCGAATATCACTTGGTACATCCAATTCTAAACCTGAAGACCATAAGTTGTGGTAAATATCACATTTTTCATAATCATTATTGGCTGTGGGGTTAAATTGCGAAGATTTTTGCAATGGGACCGACTTGCGATCACTTTAGCTATGGGACAAACCGACTTGCTATTTTTTTCATAGTTCCTCAGAACGAAGTATTCAAAAATATTTGTTCTATCGAATATGGACATCAAAAGGAATTGATTCCATAAATAAACTCAAAATTGACAAAAATGCAATTGGGACGGACTTGCCATGAGCGGCAGTATTGCTATCGTATGCATAAAAATCATGATAATCTTCGTACTCTTCAAACTGGTGTTCGGGATATTGTTTAGCATCTGTTTCGTCATTGGCTTCTACTTCGTTCAATGTTGATGTTCCTTCTATGGGGTGAGCTAGTCTTTTAAAATTTTGTATTTTAGATGATGGGGGATGTTGGCGTTTGATAGGAAAGGTAGGTCGGTTTCCATAATCTAAAAACCGAGATCGGACACTTTGATCTACCTCCATTGGTTCGGGTCTCGGGAGAGGCTTCGGTGGATGATTGAAGGAGTTTGGATTGTGTTGGAATCTATTTTGAGGTTGCAAAAATGGATTGGAGTTTGGTTGGAAACGAGGTTGAGGTTGTACAAATGGATTCGTGTTATTTCTCTGATTTGATATGAAGGGGTTTCGGTACTGTTGGGGTAAACAAGAATTTTGAAAGTTTCTAGGTGGTGGAGGAGGAAAGTTTTGGTTACGTGATGGAATTTTTGGCGGATGTCGAGGCAAGTCTAGCTCTCTGGGTTTGGGGATTGAATAATTGGAATGTTCATTTCTGAATGGTGCGCTTCTCGCATCCATGTTGTAAAAATCTATACCAAATTGGTATGCTTTTGCCAAGCTTTTTGGTGTAGCCGTTTTCAATAACACATTGAGGGGTTTTTCTAATCCTCTAATGAATGAATTTAATGCTTTTTCTCGAAAATATGTGGTGTGTGAATCAGCATTTTGACTCATTCTCTCGTCTGTTTGAATTTGGACTATAATAGAAGCGAGCAGTTCATTTACTCGGCTGTAATAGCTGCTGAGGCTTTCAGACGGGTGTTTCTTCACTGTCGTCAGTTCAAAGTCCAATGTTTTGATATCTCTTTTATCTCGATAATAAAGTAAGAGAGTTTCTTTTATTTCGAGCCAATCGTAAGTAATATTATTTGCGTTCAAAATATCTGCGGCTTCACCACGAATTTTACGTCTGACTGTTTTTTCTATAATTGCAACCTGATCTGGGGTTGCGTGTTTTTCCCGATAATGTCGAAAAATATCTTCTATGTCTGTGAGCCATGCAAGTAATTCTTGTGCTCTACCGTCAAACGGTTGAAGATCTCTTAGAAGATCGGGAATTTTACCTAGTTCGTAGAACTGTTGGTTTGATAATGAGTTCACCGACGTGGGTATAGGTGGATTCATTATTCTTGCAAAATAAAAAATTTAATCTACTTTTCTTCAGATTTTTTTTGAATTTAACACTTATTTTTTTTTTGCTTTCTTTGAGGCTCAATTAAACACACTTTTTTATTTCACTATGCCAGCTAGTCTGGACTTTTGTCAGTTGCACTAAAACACTATCACTATTTATTAAAACTATCACTTACATGAATGCCAGCATATCTGGACTTTCTTTTCCTGGGTTGACGGGAATCCCTTTATCGTCGGGGGATCGGCAGGCAGATGCTACGAGTTGCTCCTTTTTCCTAGCGGTACTCGGGACTCTCACATCGATCGGGTGATTACCTCAGTGTCCTGCAGATCGCTTGGTTTCTGGTGTGTGGCTCTTTCCACCGTTGTGATCCGGCTGCTTTAACCGAATATGAAGATTTTCACACTTTAAAACACTTATACTTTTCCCGACTTCTGGGTCCCTATTCGGGCGCCAGTTAAACACTTGGGTGTTGTTCGGAGTTTTTAAAAAAGCTACTGACACATTTCACTGCTCAATTAAGACTAACTTTATTTATTCTAACGATTACATTTGTGCCCGCCGTTCGATTCACGTTGGCCAGAATATGAACCGCTGTCTCCGCATCGCTCGGTGGTGGCTCCGATCGTTCGATTGTCGTCAACCTGCTCGTCGATGGCATTGTCTGAATTGTCAGCAAATTCCTTTGGTAGCTCGGTTGTTAACTTGCGGATGAACCGCTTGAGCTAGTTGATCTAAGCAAGCTCAAGAATCCTCTTGTGTACGAAAAACTACATTTCCAGCGATCAACACGGATTTATGCCTGGGCGTTCTGTCGCCACAAACCTTTTGGATTTTACTTCGACTTGTGTATCGCATATGGAGCAGAAGGCACAGGTTTTTAACCTATTTTTTAAAATCTTATTCCCTAATTATGATGACATCCTTGCTGCTTCAACATTCGGATGCAGGGGAGTCTTCCTCTTCAACGGATAATAGTGGGCAAATCTTATAGGTTGGCCGCTGAAATGTTCCAGATGCTGTACGTAAAGTTACTACATGGCAGTAAAGTTACCACATGGCGCTAGGGGTAATAAATGGTCCTAAAGAATAACTAGTTAAGGTGGTAGTGTGTAGAAACCACCACGTGGTGACCACGTGGTCGACTACGAATTTTCAGTGCTACAAGACTCGGGTATAGTTAATGCGTTACCTATGAAAACACTATCTAATGTTTTCATAATCTTAACAAACATGATGATATGTTTTCTCAAGTGACGTATTAACTATAACCGAGTGGTAAGCATCTGAAAATTCGAAGTCGACAACGTGGTGTTTCGAAGTCGGCCATTTATGGCTTCAACACACTTCCACCTTAACCAATCGTGAGCGCGGTGAGAGCAGGGTTGACAGTCTGACGATTAAGTTCCCGTAGATACTCGGTTCGCTAGCGATTCCAAAACAGTTGTAACTTCTGTTGTACGAATTAATATCGGTTTAAGCGGTTGAGCGTTATTGAACGAACATCCGCCTCCGGCAATGCGTGCAATGATGAACCAATCAAAAAATGCCCTGGGGTCAGAACCTCGTAATCATTGCCATCCAGTTCTGCACAATTTCTTCAGGGAACAGACCTCTCGACACAAGATCCGCTAGGTTGTCTAGGCCACTAACATGTAACCATTTGAGCTTATGAGTCGTGGTTTGAATTTCTGACACACGATAAGCCACGTATGTCTTCCAGGTGTGCGGTGATGCTCTCAGCCAGTGCAAAACTACAGTCGAGTCCGACCAGAAGATGTAGCCTGACACTATAAGGTTACCACAATCCCAAATTTCTTACGACTTTCCAACAGACCCGGGAAATATATTCCCACGGGCTGGATCGTCAAAACATCTTCATTGGCAACAAATGATTTCCCACACAAGTGCTGCATACGATACTGACCATATGCAAAGCACTTAAGGAATCCTACCAAGTCAGTCAAATTCCTAAAAGCCATGTTACTTAACAAATCCTTATTCTAACATACCATTTCCCACGACAAGTGTTGCATATGACAACTAGCCATACGCAATCCACTGGAGAATTCCCACCGAGCTAGCCAAATTCCTAAAAGCATGTTTCACCACAAATCCTGATTCCCATGCCTACATGCCAAGCACTTGAGAATTAACCAAGTTGCATGTAGTCATATGAGATACAACCCAAACCTTACTCAACCCGCTTTTTCGTCACCTCATAAATTCCCAAGCGCAGCAAGCAAAGCTAGCAGCATGCACCTTTTCTCATGACACATTTTCACTCTTTTTCCATTTCCACACCCAAGCCGGAATCGTGCTGTTTGTCATACGCCTACGCGTATGCAACACGCCGACAATTGTAACGCTTGAGAGAATTGGACGCTCTTCAAGCTCTCCCTACTCAAGTCCATACTATGACAAATCATTGCCTGTTGACTCCACCTCCGCATGATAAACATATTTACATGTTAAATACATAGAATCGAAGAAGTGATCTAGGAGTAAGTTTTATTTCAATAAATCAATCCCGTTTTGGACATGATAAAAACAAGTCGTGTTTCAGTGAAAACCAAAAGAAATGCTAGAATCCCATAACGACAACGTTCTCTGTTTTCATATTCAATGCTTTGATGTCTTCCTCATACAATTGAGCTCCTATTTGAGCAGCACATAATTCCAGTCGAGGTAAGTCACCCTTTTCAGTGGCGCCACTCGTTATTTTGATGCTAGAAGGCTAATTTTAACACCTTCTGATCCATTTGATTTAGCATATAAACTTGCTCCATATCTCAATGTGGCGGCGTCCGAAACAGTGCAATTCAAAATTGCTTCCAGGAGAAAATGTATATCGGGGTATACGCAATGTAGTCAGTTTGTCAAGTTGTTTTCGAATAGTTTCCCATTGTTGCGATCATCCATGAAAAATCTGGATAATTGGACATCAAAGCTGTCTACCTGGATACATGTTCAAAAATTTGGATAATCCAGTTAAATCTGGATACCTGGCAACGCTGATCGCCAGGTGCGAGTAGTATTTGTCGATACATTTTCTCTGCGTCTGAAACCAGAGCAATGCGATCTGAACCGGGCAATGATTGCCAGCAACTCCTGTTGCACTACCGGTCCAACAAGTAAGGCTTGATCCAGCGAATAACCTGTGCTGGTTTTTGGTCGAATACAACACGAACCTTCGTAGTTGTGCTGGCTTGCTTAAAAAAGGCATGGTGTGGTAGATTTTTTTTTATTCCACTTATTTTCCGTTCACCGACGCCCGGGGAGGCGACTCCACCCAGGGCCCTACCGAACCGTTTATCAACGGACCGGCGCCAACGGCTTTACTTCCTCATACGATGGAAGGCGTGATCCTAGAGATTTTTCGCCTCAGAAAATCTCCCGGTGTCGGCTAGGGTTAAATCTAGACCAGTTGTGTTGGTTGTGAGTGGATCACGCCACCCCGCAACCATCGACACCTATGTTTTTTTTTTCAAAGGTGGCGGGGAAATCTGCAAACAGACACCTGAGAAGAGAACTCAGGGTGTGGGGATGAGACTAGGGGAGAGATTCTGGGGTAGTTACACTCCCCCAGACACCTTCTGATCCCTGTCCCGACCCATTAAAACCCCTCCAGTCTCCAGCCCTGGTCTTCCCGGAATGACGGTTAAGTATTACGTCGGGAAGTGGCTTATATGCGTGATGCACCCTCTTTACTCTTATAACCTCCTAGCTAACTACCTGGAGACTGGTAGTTAGCTACCACTGGCGTGTTGGTGATTGACCCGCCACACACGTTGTAGTTCCAGGACAATCTGGGAGGCGGCCGCACAGGCCGCGTTCCAGATGTCGGGGTCGTCGCACATCCTCCGGACTGAATTGTCCGCTCACAGTCATCATGTTGCTCCTCGCTCTTACGAAACGGGGGCATACGAAGAAGACATGCTCTGCAGTCTCCTCCTCTTCCACGCACTCGGGACACATGGAGGACCCCGCGTGCCCGAACCTGTGCAGATATTGCCTTAAGCAACCATGGCCTGACAGGATCTGTGTCAGGTAGAAGTTCACCTCGCCATGTCGCCTACCGACCCAGCCGGCTATCTCCGGTATAAGTCGGTGCGTCCATCTGCCCTTTGTGGAATTAGACCATTCCCCCTGCCAACGGAGCATCGAAAATGACCTGGTGCCTCGTATGCCCCTTGTGTCACGGTGGTCGAAACACTCTCTGTCCTCTTTGATGGCGATGCTGATAGGCATCATGCCGGACAAGACACAGATTGCATCGTATGACACCGTACGATACGCACTCACAACTCTCAGGCACATGAGCCTGTAGGTACTTTCCAGTTTACCACGGTAACTGTTAGTACCTAGCGCTCTGGACCATACTGGCCCACCATACCTAAGTATGGACGAAACCACGCTGGCAAGAAGTCTTCGATTGCTGCCATAGACCGCTGAGCTATCGGACATCATACGAGATAGTGTTGCAATAGCCGATGAGGCCCTCCTACAGGCATAGTCGACGTGGCTCCCTAACGTGAGCTTGTCGTCGACCATAACCCCCAAGAGCTTCAACGATCGCTTTAAGGTGATGGTGCAGTCTCCGACTCTGACCACCGCCTGTTGCTCTGAATTACGGTTGTTCACAACCGTGACCTCCGTCTTATGGTGCGCGAGCTCCTGTTTTCTGGAGCGCATCCAGTCCTCGACCTTCCTTATGCAATGCGCAGCCGTCAACTCGACCTCCTCGATCGACTCGCCGTAAACCTCTAGCGTTATGTCGTCTGCAAAGCCGACGATCACAACCCCTTCAGGAAACTTTAGTTTCAACACCCCGTCATACATGACGTTCCACAACACCGGACCCAGGATGGAACCTTGCGGAACCTCTGCGGTGATTGGAACGCACTTCTGACCCTCCTCTGTGTTGTAAACCAGTACTCGATTCTGGAAGTAGTTTTCCAGAATCTTGTACAGCGACACCGGTACGTGGATGCTCCTGAGCGCGAGCGCTATAGAGTCCCAACTGGCGCTATTGAACGCATTCTTCACGTCAAGCGTGACGATTGCGCAATAGCGTATTCCCCTTCTCTTGCGCTGGAGTGCTATCTCCGCCGTCTTAGTGACGGAGGCGATGGCATCCAGCATGGACCTGCCCTTCCGGAAGCCGAACTGGTTGCTTGCCAGACCGTTTACACCCTCTGTGTACCTCACCAGTCTGTTGAGGATGATCCTCTCAAGTACCTTGCCCGTCGTGTCTAGCAGGCAGATAGGCCTATATGCCGATGGGTCACCTGGTGGTTTCCCAGCCTCTGGCAGTAGGACCAATTTCTGCCGCTTCCACCTATCCGGAAAGAAGCAGTCATCCAGGCATCTCTGCATGACTACTCGAAACAGCCCGGGGCCGTTTTTATCGCCAGCCTGATTGCCAGGTTAGGGATGCCATCCGGTCCCGGTGCCTTGCTCACCTTTACAGAGTTGGCGATCACGATTAGTTCCTCATTCGTAGCCCTTGCCTCCTCCTGAACCTCGATACGGCTGTCGTCGCCACGGATTGGATGCTCGGCAGGTTGGCCGACCATCCCTGGTCTGTGTCTGAGATACTGGAACGTCGGACGTGGGACTCGACCGCCGGAGGCCAAGGACTTGGCTCGTGGCGCGGAAAGAGTCCCTCGATGATTCGCTCCAGCATCGCTGGTGGTCGCTCTGCTGGCGCCAGCGCGCCTTTGGTCTTAGCCATTACGATCAGGTAGGCGTCACCCCACGGGTTCGTATTGGCACTCGCGTATAGCCTATCGAAACAGGCCCTCTTGCTGGCCTTAATCGCACTCTTCAGCATCGATCTGGCAGAACTGAATGCTGCGCGGCGCTCTGTCCTCTGTTCGTCTGTTCGCGCACGCTGCATCCTCCGTCTCGCACGGAGGCACGCACTGCGAAGGTCCGCTATCTCGTCAGTCCACCAGTAGACCGGTGGCTTCCCATTCCTAGGTTGGCGAGTCCTAGGCATGGTGGCGTCGCACGCCCGAGATAGCATAGCAACTATTTAGTTGGTCAGCAGTCGGGCGAAGCCGGCTGCCCCCCTTCGCGCTCTCGTCTAATTGCCTCTTCAAATACCTCGGCATCAAAATGCGATGTCTTCCACCCGCGGACGAACGGAGTGTTGGCCCTACTCGTCGCTTGCCGCCTCTCGTTGTTGTCTACACTATAACAGACCGCCTGGTGGTCGCTATTAGTGTAGCCATCGTCTACCCTCCAGTTCTTGATCAGTCCTGGGCTGGAGAACATCACGTCGATGATCGACTCCGCGCCATTTCTGCTAAATGTACTTTTTTTCCCAACGTTGGCCAGATCTAGGTTGAGCTTTGCCAAAGCCTCCAACAGGATCTGGCCCCTCTGGTTCGTGAAGCGACTTTCCCACTTAACAGCCCAAGCGTTGAAGTCGCCCGCCACCACCAACGGCGTTAGGCCCGCTAGCTCCATGGATAGGAGATCGACCATCAGGGTGAACCTTTCGATAGACCAACGTGGCGGAGCATAGCAACTGCAGTAGAACACTCCGTTCACCTTAACAACTACGTACCCTTCTTCTGAGGTTGAGACAACCTCCTGAACCGGGAACTTGCCCGCCGTACATATTGCCGCCATACTGGACTTATCCGCAACCCAGTTATCATTTCCGGGAGGGATGCGGTAGGGGTCCGATATGATGGCGATGTCCGACAACGACTCAGTGGCTGCTTAGTGTAGCAGCTGCTGAGCCGCGAAGCAATGGTTCAGGTTCAGTTGCGTCACCCTTACGCCCGTGGTTTCGCAGCCGGCTTACCGCCTGGGCACCTGGGGCCTCCCATAAAGTGTTTGGCGTCCCGTTTCCCGGACCATACCATACACTTGGGAGACTCCCCACAGTCCTTCGCTTTTAGGGCCTGCACCTCCACATCGCCTGCATAACTGGCTTCTATCGGGCCCCTTGCAGGTCCAGGACTTATGTCCACCCTCAATGCACCGGAAGCAAATGTCTGGTTGCTGTAGTATGCCCAGAGGACATACAGACCAGCCGACCTTCAACTTGCCTTCTTTCAGGGCCAGGTTAGCGTCCGCCGACGGTAGTCGGAAGGTAGCTACCTGGGTCCCAGCCGGACCTTTGCGGAGGCGGATTGACTCCTTAGCCACATCCACCCCGCACTTCGCTTTAAGGGCTTGTGCAATGTCGCACCCCTCGGTGATTTCGTCCAGGTTTTTAAGCTGGAGTGTCACCTCTGAGCACTTGCACCTCCTTCCCTAGGACCTTTTCAGCTACCGTTTTATAGGTAGCCCCCTTGTTCTTGGCGTCCTTCCGGAGCTCAAGTAACATCTCGCCAGTGCGAGATCGGCGGATACTCCGCACATCCGCCCGCAGATCCTTCAGCTGGGTTTCCCCCCTCATCTTCTTCAAGACTTCTGAGTATTTCGACCCGTCCGTTTTGAGTATGAGGGCATCACCCCTACTCCGCGCCTCTTTGACCTTTTTCGGTCCTCTGACCACTCCGCCATCATGGCGCGTCGCACCTTCCCGACGCCTCCTTCCCTCTACAGTAGTCCAAGGGTTGCCCGTAGCCTCCACTTGTGCCGTTTCCGTGGCGGACCTTTTTTTTTTTTTTTTAAGGTGGCGGGGAAATCTGCAAACAGACACCTGAGAAGAGAACTCAGGGTGTGGGGATGAGACTAGGGGAGAGATGCTGGGGTAGTTACACTCCCCCAGACACCTACTTATCCCTGTCCCGACCCACTAAAACCCCTCCAGTCTCCAGCCCTGGTCTTCCCGGAACGACGGTTAAGTATTACGTCGGGAAGTGGCTTTTGTGCGTGATGCACCCTCTTTACTCTTATAACCTCCTAGCTAACTACCTGGAGACTGGTAATTAGCTACCACTGGCGTGTTGGTGATTGACCCGCCACACACGTTGCAGTTCCAGAACAATCTGAGAGGCGGCCGCACAGACCGCGTTCCAGATGTCCGGGTCGTCGCACATCCTCCGGACTAGATTGTTTGGAGTAGTGCCAGGCCCGCTCACAGCCATCATGTTGCTCCTCGCTCTTACGAAACGGGGGCATACGAAGAAGACGTGCTCAGCAGTCTCCTCCTCCACGCACTCGGGACACATAGGGGACACCGCGTGTCCGAACCTGTGCAGATATTGCCTGAAACAACCATGGCCTGACAGGATTTGTTTCAGGTGGAAGTTCACTTCGCCATGTCGTCTCCCGACCCAGCCGGATATCTCCGGTATGAGTCGGTGCGTCCATCTGCCCTTTGTGGAGTTGGACCATTCCCGCTGCCAGCGGAGCATCGAGAATGACCTTCTGGTACCTCGTATGCCCCTTGTGTCACGTTGGTCGAAACACTCTCTGTCCTCCTTGATGGCGATGCTGATAGGCATCATGCCGGACAAGACACATATTGCATCGTATGACACCGTACGATACGCACTCGCAACTCTCAGGCACATGAGCCTGTAGGTACTTTCCAGTTTGCCACGGTAACTGTTAGTACCTAGCGCTCTGGACCACACTGGCCCACCATACCTAAGTATGGACGAAACCACGCTGGCAAGAAGTCTTCGATTGCTGCCATAAACCGCTGAGCTATTGGACATCATACGAGATAGTGCTGCAATAGCCGATGAGGCCCTCTTACAGGCATAGTCGACGTGACTCCCGAACGTGAGCTTGTCGTCCACCATAACCCCCAAGAGCTTCAGGGATCGCTTCGAGGTGATGGTGCAGTCTCCGACTCTGACCACCGCCTGTTGCTCCGATTTACGGTTGTTCACAACCGTGACCTTCGTCTTATGATGCGCGAGCTCCAGTTTCCTGGAGCGCATCCAGTCCTCGACCTTGCGTATACAGTGCGCGGCCGTCAACTCGACCTCCTCGATAGACTCGCCGTAAACCTACAGCGTTATGTCGTCTGCAAAGCCGACGATCACAACCCCTACAGGGAACTTAAGTTTTAACACTCCGTCATACATGACATTCCACAACACCGGGCCCAGGATAGAACCTTGCGGAACTCCTGCGGTAATTGGGACGCACTTCTGACCCTCCTCTGTGTCGTAAACAAGTACTCGATTCTGGAAATAATTTTCCAGAATCTTGTACAGCGAGACCGGTACATGGATGCTCCTGAGCGCGAGCGCTATGGAGTCCCAACTGGCACTATTGAACGCACTCTTCACGTCGAGCGTGACGACTGGCAGTAGCGTATTCCCCTTCTCTTGCGCTGGATTGCTACCTCCGCCGTCTTGATGACGGAAGAGATTGCGTCCAGCGTGGACCTGCCCTTCCGGAAGCCGAACTGGTTACTTGCCAGACCGTGTACACCCTCCGTGTACCTCACCAGTCTGTTGAGGATGATCCTCTCAAGCACCTTGCCCGCGGTGTCCAGCAGGCAGATAGGCCTATATGCCGATGGGTCCCCTGGCGGTTTCCCAGCGTACGGCAATAAGACCAGTCTCTGCCGCTTCCACCTGCCCGGAAAGAGACAGTCATCCAGGCACCTCTGCATGACTGCCCTGAACAGCCCGGGGGCCGTTTTCATCGCCAGCCTGATCGCCAGGTTAGGGATACCATCCGGTCCCGGTGCCTTGCTCACCTTTAGGGATTTGGCGATCACGATGAGTTTCTCATTCGTAACCCTTGCCTCCTCCCCTGCCTCGACACGGCTGTCGTCGCTCACGGATTGGATGCTCGGCAGGTTGGCCGACCATTTCTGGTCTATGTCTGAGATACTGGAACGTCGGACGTGAGACTCGACCGCCGGAGGCCAAGGACTTGGCTCGTGGCGTGGAAAGAGTCCCTCGATGATACGCTCCAGCATCGCTGGTGATCGCTCTGCAGGCGCCAGCGCGCCTTTAGTCTTGGCCATTACGATCCTGTAGGCGTCACCCCACGGATTTGTATTGGCACTCGCACATAGCCTATCGAAGCAGGCCCTCTTGCTGGCCTTTATCGCACTCTTTAGCATCGATCTTGCCGAACTGAATGCTGCGCGGCGCTCTGTCCTCTCTTCTTCGTTTCGCGCACGCTGCATCCTCCGTCTTGCACGGAGGCACGCACTGCGAAGGTCGGCTATCGCGTCCGTCCACCAGTAAACCGGTGGCTTTCCATTCCTAGGTTGGCGAGTCCTAGGCATGGTGGCGTCGCACGCTCGCGATAGCATAGCAACTAGTTGGTCAGCAGTCGGGCGGAGCCAACTGCCCCCCTCGCGCTCCCTTCTCATTGCCTCTTCGAATACCTCGGCATCAAAGTGCGATGTCTTCCACCCGCGAACGGTCGGAGTGTTGGCTCTACCCGTCGCTTGCCGCCTCTCGTTGTTGTCTACACTAAAACAGACCGCCTGGTGGTCGCTATTAGTGTAGCCATCGTCTACCCTCCAGTTCTTGATCAGTCCTGGGCTGGAGAACGTCACGTCGATGATCGACTCCGCACCATTTCTGCTAAATGTACTTTTGTTCCCAACGTTGGCCAGATCTAGGTTGAGCTTTGCAAAAGCCTCCAACAGGATCTGGCCCCTCTGGTTCGTGAAGCGACTTCCCCACTCAACAGCCCAAGCGTTGAAGTCGCCCGCCACCACCAACGGCGTTAGGCCCGTTAGCTCCATGGATAGGAGGTCGACCATCTGGATGAACCTTTCGGTAGACCAACGTGGCGGAGCATAGCAACTGCAGTAGAACACTCCGTTCACCTTAGCAACTACGTACCCTTCTTCTGAGGTTGAGACAACCTCCTGAACCGGGAACTTGCTCGTCGTACATATGGCCGCCAATCTGGACTTATCCGCAACCCAGTTATCATTTCCGGGAGGGATGCGGTAGGGGTCCGATATGACGGCGATGTCCGACAACGACTCAGTGGCTGCTTGGTGTAGCAGCTGCTGAGCCGCGAAGCAATGGTTCAGGTTCAGTTGCGTCACCCTTACGCCCGTGGTTTCGCAGCCGGCTTACCGGCTGGGCACCTGGGGCCTCCCATAAAGTGTTTGGCGTCTCGTTTCCCGGAACATACCATGCATTCGGGAGACTCCCCACAGTCCTTTGCTTTATGGCCTGCACCTCCACATCGCCTGCACAGCTGGCTCCTATCGGGCCCCTTGTAGGTCCAGGACTTATGTCCGCCATCGAAGCACCGGAAGCAAATGTCTGGTTGCTGTAGTATGCCTAGAGGACATACCGACCAGCCGACCTTCAACTTGCCCTCTTTCAGGGCCAGGTTAGCGTCCGCCGACGGTAGTCGGAAGGTAGCTACCTGGGTCCCAGCCGGACCTTTGCGGAGGCGGATTGACTCCTTAGCCACCTCCACCCCGCACTTCGCTTTAAGGGCTTGTGCAATGTCGCACCCCTCAGTGATTTCGTCCAGGTTTTTAAGCTGGAGAGTCACTTCTGAGGTGAGTGCCCGCACTTGCACCTCCTTCCCTAGGACCTTTTCGGCTACTGTTTTGTAGGTAGCCCCCTTGTTCTTGGCGTCCTTCCGGAGCTCAAGTATCATCTCGCCAGTGCGAGATCGGCGGATACTCCGCACATCCGCCCCTAGATCCTTGAGCTGGGTTTCCCCCCTCATCTTCTTCAAGACTTCTGAGTACTTCGACCCATCCGTCTTGAGTATGAGGGCATCACCCCTACTCCGCGCCTCTTTGACCTTTTTTGGTCCTCTGGCTGCTCCGCCATCATGACGCGTCGCACCTTCCCGACGCTTCCTACCCTCTACGGTAGTCCAAGGGTTGCCCGTAGCCTCCACCTGTGCCTTTTCCGCGGTGGACCTTGAACCGGTTGGCGTGTGTTCCCGTGGGAGTAGCACGACCAATCGTTTCTTGGTGTTCCCGGGGGCCGTTTCCCCCGGGGACTGCCTCGTTCGCTTAGCGACCTGCCCCGTGGAGCAGACCGACGCGAACGAGGGGGCGTCTGTCTGCACCTCTTTAGATGCAGTCGCCCTCCCGGTCCTGGCCGCTTTCTCGGCCGCCTTCACCCGAGCTACGAGTTCTTCGTGCTCCTTTCTGGCTTCATCAATGGTGCTCCGAAGCAAGAGGAGGCTCTGCTTCAGGTCCCCAGCGATGTTTCGCCTGTTCGCCGAGAACTCGATTATGGCATCGAGTTGTTCAGACAGCGCCGCCACTTTGGCCGCGTGTCCATACACCTTTCGATGGCCTTGACTAGCAAGGGACCGTCCACCGAGATGTCTGGTGTGGACACCGACGGATTCGCCGTTTTTCCACCTCCAGACTTCGCCGCATCCGTCTCCGCCTTCTTCTGCGGAGACCGCTGGATGCCACCTCGTGCGAAGGGATTTGGTAACCCCTCCGCACCCGTCTCTTTTTGGTTCTTCGAGCTCATTTTTGTTAATTGGGTCCCCCTTCCAGCCGCTATCCTTGTCCATAGATGAGAAGTCGCTTGTATGGTCCCATGGTAATCTATGCCGAAGCAGTGAGGCCATGGGTAAGGGGGGTCGCCATAGTACCCCGGATGGAGACCCCTGCACCGGGTACCATCTCGCTGTTTCAAACCGCTGTCACGCGACTTTACTAATGGAGCTTGATGCAGGTGCCAGCCCTTGGTCATGGTTCCTTATCGTATCCGACTCGCATCCGTTTCGTTCGCTGCCAGTTGCCATAATTGGGACCTTACTGGTGTCGGCCCCAATGGGCGAGGGAGTGCATTTGGTTGATGGGAGCGGCACTACTCGCTCCGTCAGAGATGCTTCCGGGTAATTGTGGCATTTACGAGGAGTCGACGGCCCAGTGTCCGACCCTCACCATCCCTAGGCAATCTCCCACTGCTGGTCCGGGGCTGTTAGGTACTGTCAGCGGTCGCCCTCATATAACGTGACCTCGGCGGTCGCCACGCGCCGACCCGTGGTGGCATGCAGCTCTGCCGAATCGACACCTATGTCGGCGTTGGGATTTTAACCCAAGCGTCGAGCGTGGTTGGCGGAGACGTTACCAACCACGCTAGGCCCCCGCCCTTGGTGTGGTAGATAGCAACCATGTGATTGCTCATCTTCAGTTTCGTCAATGAGTTCCATATGACCCAATTGTAAATATTCCATCATGAATTTGTCATATTCTATTTTCAATTGAGGATTCCTCCCGAACTTCCTTTTCATATGATGCAAACGTTTGAGAGCCAACTCTGGATTCTCCCGACATGTTTTCAAAATTGGCCCAGTTGGGGAGTTGTTCTATATAACGTCCTTCTTCATTTAGTGTAGTGGTTTCTTTGTAAATTTGTTCACATTCAGTTTCTTCCATAGAACATCTCTGGGATTGCACTTCTTCAATTCTCCAGAATCTTTCGATTTTGTCTTCTAGACTTCCTAGTTCCATTCTTGATAAATTTGTTATAGTGTTCTGCACCTATAATCATGTCCACAGCTCGGCTGATGTGGACCTCCGGGTCTGCAAATGTAACTTCCGGGGAATATTCCAATTCTAGAGTGTGCTACTAGTGGTAGGCAAATCATTCGTTACCTTGCTGACAACTAAAAGTTCCATTGGAATCGACATATCGTTTATGCGCGAACGTATGTGTGTTATTGCAGTGTGCTGGATTCTGGTGGATGATCCATCCACGCCATATTTACTTTATGCAAGTCTAGTTTCATCATTCGTTACCTTGCTGACAACTAAAAGTTCCATTGGAATCGACATATCGTTTATGCGCGAACGTATGTGTGTTATTGCAGTGTGCTGGATTCTGGAGGATGATCCATCCACGCCATATTTACTTTATGCAAGTCTAGTTTTAGTAATTGTTGCAATTTTCTCGAGATAATATTAGCTTGCGAAGCACTGTCTAACAGTGCTCTCGCCAAATGTTCTTGACCGTATCTATCCACAATTACTATAACCACGGTAGATAGATACACGTTGTTGCTGCGTGAAGCCTTGTTGGCGGACGGTTGTCACGCGTGCTGTGATTCTCGTTCTGAAGGAACTCAAATGGTTGACTTAAATGCGCCACCCCCGGAGGGGATCAACCGTTGTGTTGTATTTGCCCGGCAAGAGATCTCCTTTCAGGGCGGATTCAGTAAAAGAACCCGAACTGCGAATCGCGGAAGGTTTGGCCAACAACAACCAACTTAAACGGCTATCTGAAAATTCAACGCCAGTGGAAAAACGTAGAAGAGGTCCTTGAAACAACCCGTCGCTCGGCCAGTTAGCAAAAAACCACCACCCACTACTTTATCATCACGGGGAACAGATTCCAATCAAACTAACCGTTTCGGTCGGTAAGGTGGGTGGAGGGGATTGAGATTCTCAAGCAATCCTTACTTGGAGTAAAAAAGAAGAAAAGGACAAACGAACCGCAACTGGACAAGCGACGTGAAGTTCCTAACAGACCGAACCAATCAACAGGGGTAGCTTCTCATATTCGCCAAAAGAATCTCAACTGATTTTGGGTTTACATTATCGGTAGCATCGGTACATGGTGCACTTGTTTATTTTTAGCTAATTTACACGCATCTTTATCTTCGCCCTTTGCCGACCTCTCCTCCAATCTACCTACTGTCTCATCTCTCACTTCTTTCCCCCTCTCTATCTACTGACCTATCGTGTGCGGTTTTAGTTCTAGCGATTTCTAGTCGGGCCTCTTCGTTCAAACGGGTTATTTTATATCATCTTTTATATCCCTTTACATGCGCATGTTATTAAAAAAGGTTTGAGTACTCACTGACCGTAGACCTTTGTAGTGCTCGGGAGCATACCTCGATGACTGACGTAGGGCGGTTCGATTTGTAGGGGATCAAAAAATCGCTTAGGCACATATGATTTTCGGATTCTAGGGATCAAAATAAGATACTTTGCTCAAAAAACCATACTTCTAAAATGAATTCTGATGTCCCTTGTACTAACGTGTAGGTACCCAAAAGGTCAAATTTCAAAAAATCCTGTTTTGACCCATTTAGAGTGCCCCAATCGAGTCCAAATGTATGACCGACCCCCACTAACTTTGGAGGGCCAACCCACCCATGCTAGTGTTACCCCCCTGGGACCCCCCTAGGGGGTCTCCCATACAAAAATATCAAAAAATATCAAAAAATACCATTTTTGGCACTTCATATGACAAAAATCAGTGAAATGGCTATTATTTTTCCGCACAAATGAAGTTTCTAGGAAAAAAATGTTTTTTTTTGTTTTTGGATTTTTGTTTTCTCCTGCTTCGCATGGGATTCGGTCCTGAGTCTTCAGCGCATACATACACAATTACACATATTTCTGAGCCATTCTCATTGCAGATGGCGTTTGCAGTTGGCGTCCTTTTGAACATAAAATCGTTTATCACTCTGTTACATCATATGTAATATTTTTATTTCGACCAGTCAGGCGAGCACCACTGGTATGCTACCACAACGGCTACCACGCACGGACGCTCCGTTTCCACTGTTCCCACGCACACTGTAGAACCAGAGTGAATAAATAGAGTGACGCAGAGTCTGAAACCAGAAAAACCAAACGAACACTGCAAAGTCGGGTGTTTTCGTCAATGAAATAGTCTGCTGGGAGGCAACAAAAATCCATCCACTGTTTCCTCACAATCGGATTCTTCGGGAACCGAAAAAAACTCACATTCCTTACTGTTTTTTGTTATTACACAAAACGCACTTCATTTTATCTATCTCTATCAAACTTTATCAAACGAACTTGTTTTAAATTTAAATACAATAACTATCTTTTCACTCTGACAATAACAACACTCCGTTGAAGTCAACTGGAACTTGAGCAAAAAGGGGCTGCCAGAAAAATATTTTGGTGGATACATAAAAAAACCGTGTTGCTGTTTTGACTGAATTTCTCTCTGCGTCACTCTATCTATTCACTCTGTGTAGAACTAGTGTAGGTTTCGTATAGGATAGAAACGTCAACATAAATCATTCTACATCGTCCGCCAAAGAGTCAACACCTAAAATAAAAACCTGAAAGTGAAAGTGAAAATTGTTAAAGTCAAAATATATTTTTTTTAGTTTACAATGAACCCGCAAGATGAAATAGCAACAACATCATCAGCTATCGAAAACCCAATGAGTCATATACCCAAGCATGATGTTGCTGTTTTTGGTGTGTCTTCTGATTTGAATGATATTGATTTACCAACCGATCTGGATTTCTTGAGATATTATTTTTACTTAAGCGAACGTGCAAAAACAGAACAAAAAAAGTTTTCTTATAAACAATTCTCTAATCACGTAACAGATAGGTTGGTTGGAATTTGGGAAAAACTTGGTATGGAAATAATTTCAAAAAAATATGTTGCTGTTAAATTGAATAGATTGGTTGACAAATACCAAGCCGAAATTAAGAAGACGAATAGAGACCTTTTAGTGTTTACCGGTACTCTGAACGAAATTTTTTATATTGGAGCATGTAAATGCGATTTGACGGCAGCTCAATGTAACTGCGGTTTGGTTCCAGAACGCCTCAAAGAGTTTATGCACGATCAACATAAACAGAGAAGACTAACAATTGATGCATTTCTGATGGAAATTGAAGAGCAAGGGACAGCGTCATCAATGCCAACAATGCCAACATACGAAGATCCCGATGATACAACATACGTAGACGTACCGATGACGGTTGATGAAGATGTTATGAATAGAAGCACAAGTTCACAATACACAGAAAGATACGATTGTTTTAACTTTGCCTTGATGTGTGACAGATTTGGTGTGTCTGATAGAGTAGCGTCAGCATTGGCAACCAGTCTTTTCAAAGATTTTGAAATGAAAGATCAGCATGGCGAACCTATCATCATGGATAAATCGAAAGTTCGTAGAGAAAGAGAGAAATGCAGACGAATAGTGCTCCGCAAAAGGTTTGATGATTCCAGTTTAATAGCGTTTTCATTCGACGGCAGAAAAGATGATACTTATACGAGAGAAAAAAATGATGGTAAGTATCATAGTAGGATGGTAAAAGAACCTCACCTTGTTATTTTGAGAGAACCGAATTCTCGATTGATTGGTTACGCAAGACTAGTGGAGGAAAGTGCTGAATACAAAACAACAAAATTGAATGAATTTCTCAACGAAAAAAACATATCTCTGGATGCATTGATTGGCATATGCACTGACGGTGAGCCAACAAACACTGGCACACACGGTGGAATTATACGAAGATTCGAATTGCTGCTAAAAAGACCATTGCATTGGTTTGTTTGCCTTCTACACTTCAACGAACTTCCGTTTCGACATTTGTTTGGGGTTTTGGATAAATCATCCACCACTGGACCAACATCAACAACCGGGAAACTAAGCAAGCAAATTGAAAATTCTGAAGCTCTTCCGGTAAGTCATTGCTATCACTCATTTATTATAATTTTCTAACATTTTGAATGGTGAAATCATAATAAATTTATTTAATTATTATATATTTTTAGGTGGTGAGCGACTTTCAGAGAACTGCGAAAATATGCCTCCTGTTGCAGAACAGCACGAATATTCCACCGATTCGCAGTACTTATACGACATGGCACATGCAATTTCTAATGGCGTGGTTTCTGTGGATCTGGCTAACATTAAACCAGGGAAAATTGTACATTCTCGCTGGCTCACCAAGGCCGCTAGATTATTACGATTATATGTGACAATGAAAAAACCAGCTAAAAATTTAAGAATTCTGGTTGAATTTATAATTAAGGTTTATGTGCCAATGTATTTTAATATCAAGTATTACAGCTCTGTCGTGTACGGTAGTGTATTATTTTTCAAGTACATTACTTGGGCACAATTTCTGGAGCCAAATTTACGCACTGTTGTCAATCATGTAATTAAAAATAATCCATATTTTGCACATTCGGAAAATATCTTGCTATCAATGTTGTTTGATGATAGGAAAGAGGTGCACGACTCTGCTATCAAGAAAATTTTACGATATCGAGACAATGTTGAAGACCCATCGGAACTTAGAGAATATAAAAAACCAGATATAAACTTCCATTGCTTCGATTACACGAAAATGATCGATTTGACTGATAAAAATAACGTATTTGAACCACCATTCACGCGAATCATTCCGTATGAAACATTGATAGCATATTTAAATGAAGATGATTCACCATTTACTGATCCGCATATTCCATTACATATACAAGGAACGGAACAACACGTTCAACTGCTAGCTAGCGTTTCCAAACGAGTAATATCGGAAAATGTAGAGGCTGTTATGGAGGCGACATTAGAGAGCCGTGCGAAATTGCCCAGTGTTGAAACCAAAAAAGACTTCAAACAATAATTTTTTAGTTTCTTGCCTATGTTCTGATCGAATAAATTTTTAAAGAGAAAACAAAAATCCAAAAACAAAAAAAAAAACATTTTTTCCCTAGAAACTTCATTTGTGAGGAAAAATAATAGCCATTTCACTGATTTTTGTCATATAAAGTGCCAAAAATGGTGATTTTTTGATATTTTTTTATATTTTTGTATGGGAGACCCCCTAGGGGGGTCCCAGGGGGGTAACACTAGCATGGGTGGGTCAGCCCTCCAAAGTTAGTGGGGGTCGGTCATACATTTGGACTCGATTGGGTCACTCTAAATGGGTCAAAACAGGATTTTTTGAAATTTGACCTTTTGGGTACCTACACGTTAGTACAAGGGACATCAGAATTCATTTTAGAGGTATGGTTTCTTGAGAAAAGTATCTTATTTTGATCCCTAGAATCCGAAAATCATATGTGCCTAAGCGATTTTTAAATCGACCCACCCTACTGACGACGGTGCGACGAAACAATGGCGGCGGTGCGACGAAAACGATGGCGTCGCTGGTGGTTGCGATGACGCCGACGAGGGACGTGGTAAATCTCGTTCCTGTCGATAAGTTGGAACGCTTGAAGACTCGGTGGGGGTTCGGACTGAACCGCGGATGGACGTTAGCCAATTCTACGCCGTGGCGAGCAAAACGATCCTGGTTTCGCTAGAAGTGGTTGACAAAGCAGCACGTTCCACGTGCATCGATAGAACCGTTTCCTATGGTTCACTTAGCGGTGGTGGAATTCGTTCGCTTGAACGGCTGTTCAAACGCGTTAGGGCGCGGTGTACGAAATCATTTTTTTAATCAATTTTACCTTATGTTCTCAGGCCTTTCACGCACACGATACTGCACAAACTATTTGAGTACTTATTTCTGTTTCCTATCTACGGGGGGAAAAATCACTGTTACTGGCTAGACTGTAGAAACTTTACTCACTTTACCTAATTATTTTATATCACTCGACAACGCGCGGACCCAACACTCCACTTACATTCGCGAACCAGGTTAAATAAAGCTGGACGCTGCGAAAATCTCTCAGTTAAATAGTGGGCTATCTTCGGGAAATTTGAACCGGAAGTACGTTATCTAGCCGAAACAGGACAACGACCTTTCCAAACGACAGTTTCTCCCAAAAACCAATTCGTTGTTAATCCGGACTGGCATCTCTTTTTCGTGCAAGCCGTTTAAATTAAGCCATCTCAGATTCAGCCGACTACTAAGAATTCCCCTACTAAGAGAGATCTTGCCCGACGGAGAGAATACCGTGGAAAGACGGAATAAAGATTAACCGAGTATCTTCTGGTTAAGTGCTCACGCATAAGGGACTTTCATAGAAACTATGCGAACCGCAGCAGAGAGCCGCATAAGCTTTGTACGTTCGCTCGAAAAGGTGCGTGTCTGAGATATTTGCGTACTTGCGTCTTGTGCCACTCTTATCTAGATATTATATTGAAGTTGGTGTAATAAGTATCACCACAGTAGTAAACCAGAATACAACGAAGATTTTGGTGAACAATACGGATAACAAATCATACAATAATAATAATTCCCAACATTGAACCAACTCTAATCATGCATCTGTACAATATTTATATAAGTCAAAATGTGACCATGTTACACAGTACCCGACTGCGGGGATTTTACATTTTGATCGCTGTCATTCATTCCGCTCTTCGGACCATCATAACCGGGGTGCAGCCATGTATGATGCCGCCGTCCACAGGTTTTGCAATTTAGTTGGGAATGACAACTTTTGGTCATGTGGCCACTGTACAGGCAGTTAATGCATTATTTCTTTGCTTGAACTAAGCTGGATTTTTCCTTATGGGGCATTTTTTGAAATGCGCTACACTTCGATATATAATGTTCAGCACTGCATGCTGCGCACCGTGGAATTTTTCTCTCGGTTGCTGCGTGTGCAGCCAATTTTGCGCCATTTGATGGCTGTTTGTAGGTTGCTACCTTCTCTGCACATAATTGAAGGGTTTCTTGTATGCGGAAATCTCCCAGATGGTCTCTCGAGATACGATGCTGGCCTTACAAGCCAGTCGTCGTAGGTTCGAGTCTCGTCTCGGGAGAGACTGTTAGTGTCAGTAGGATCGTAGCGCTAGCCTCGCAATTGTCCTGTACACTAAATAGTCGGCTGCGAAGTCTGTGTATAAATAAACAGAAGGTCAAGTTCTGAATCGGAATGTAGCACCAAGGCTTTGCTTTTGCTTGTATGCGGATTTCTTTTGTAAGAAGTCATTAAACTGTTTATAAGAGGGGGTTCGATCGTGCTCCTCCTCCCACTCTCTGAGAGCTCTGGAATCCACCCTTAAGCTTGAGTCCCAGTGCTGGCTCACCTAATTGCTCCAAGATCCGGACATTTTGGTGGAACTCTTCCACCGTGGGTTCCAAAGGCGTCTGTTTATTCGATGGCCTGTTGACAGAGGTCAAACCTTGAAGATGTTTCTTCTTTAATAAGTGTTTTGTCTTGGTACTTCGTTGTTAGCGCCTCCCAGGGTTTTTTGCCGCACGCATTGGCAACGTTTCAATAGACTTTAGCGCGTCTCCTCACAGGGCAGACCGCAAATATTGTTATTTCTGGATTTGGCTCAACCCATTTGAGGTGTGTATAATTGCTTGGAACGTATCATGGAATATTATCCTACAAGTTGTTGCGGACCGAGCGGCGAATGGGTCACTAGGTTTGTGATATATTACTATGTACGAAAACGTCACTTGTATCTTCTGTATGTAAAACTTAAATTTATCGGTCCTGTTCTTTTTTTTCTGTACACTTCTATGGAACAGTCAATTTTAATAACGGTAAACTACAACTCTTTTTCTTTACACCTCGATAATCTGCAACACAATTTACAACTGACTATTTCCAAAAGACTCACTGTCACGATCATCCACTTCTGACTTTCTGTCACTAACATGTACCATTAACTAACTCTTTACTCTGATTTTCAATTCTCACTCTAACCCCAGACCTTATCCGCCGCTTACCTAAACTTAAACTTTTGACAAAACATTGCTTTCGTTTTCGCGTAGAACTAAACATTAACTTTAAACAAAACCTTGCTACTCTGCCTCGCTTGGCCATGGTCAATACTTGTTTTTTTCTAACATGCTGCTCTTGAAATTCTTGCAGTTGTTATGTATTGCCGCAGCTCGCGTAAGTGAAAGGTTAGGCTTTTGCAAGAACGCTCTTTCCTTTGCAATGACATCTCGAAACCTTGCCGTTATGAAAAGTGGCGTGTCGGAAGACAACTCTTTCTTCCGCTTCAATAAACAAACTGCTGAACCGAGTTTCTTCAGCTGACCGACCTATTGAGATGATATTTTTTTCCTATTTACTTAATAAACTACGGGAATTGAGATCTGGCAGCGCAGTATTGAATGGCTGCGTAAACAAATCGTTACGAATATTAGTGATTTTTCCACGATTTTTGGGTCAAAAAATCAATAATTGCAAGCAGGCTTATTAAGTCCGGTACGTCGCGTGTAATTTCGTCAGGACAGGCAAGCTTGCAAGTAAAAATTTGAATTAAAGATGTTGCTTCTGTCGACATGCAAAAATATGTCTGCTGTTTCTCCTTTCCTTGGTGATAGTTCATGTAGAGTGTTCGTGAGAGAGCGGGAGCGAGAGCATGTAACCTACAAGTCAAGCAATTCGGTAGTAAAATCGGAAATCAGATAATGTATTCCGACTATTAGGAATCTTTTTCTCCTTTGAACATCCGGAAACCAGAAGCTAAGTATCCCTTTTATTACTGAGTGTTTTAATAGCTTTTTTTCCCTTGCAGAAGACTGAACCACTGCGACCATTGTTTGATCTATTGTGGTATAAGTTTTAATAGCTTACTTAGACTGAAAATTGCTATATCCATCTCCAATATGACAACATTCCAATTGGCATGGCGGGGGCCTAGCATGGTTGGTAACGTCTCCGTCAACCACGCTCGACGCCTGGGTTCGAATCCCGCCGCCGACATAGGTGTCGATGGTTGTGAGGTGGCGTGATCCACGCCTTCCATCGCATGATCCGTTAATCAACCTCTTAAGTTAAGTCGCCTCTCTGAGCGTCGGTGATTGGCACAACAACAGTGGCGGAAATAGACCGACGGAAAATAAGCGAGAATAAAAAAAATATTCCAATTGGAAAAAATCAATTGGAAAATTGCGTGCTATTATGCATCTTAAGAGCTCTTTTTTCTTATATGTGTAAGATCTGATGGTGTTGCCGACCTGGTCTTAAAATGGAATACTCGTGTTTGTCTGATGAAAAATGTAATTCCGTCGAGTGAAAAAACTGTTAACAGTTGTTGATGCCTTTGTAGTGTGTTGTGGTTGTGTTGGTGAGTGTTAGGTTGACATACGTGGTGAATGTCGAAACAGGCATGCCAAATACCTGAGTTTGTTTTAATATTTTTTATATATTGGGATGCAAAGTTTTTGCTGCTGGTGCCAGCAAGAGCCTTCTACTGTGCAGAGCACATTTTTTCAGAGTCCACGGACTGATATCTAATGATTTGATAAGTTTTTGTTTTATAACTTCTCTAGCTTTTGAAAAATAGGTAAAAATTAAATATTGACCATGATAATGTTTGGGCATTTTGTCAATTGGTTTGAAATAATACATTGTTACCCGTGCTAATATGCATTTTATATACATTTTGAGCTTTAAATGCATGCACTTTGCCAATTTCAAAATTCAATATTTATATTTTCTTGTGTTGCGTTGACTAAAAAAAATGTTAGTTAGATCGAGAGTTAGTTTTTTCTTTTGTTTGCGTCTGCCCTAGATATAAATTTTGCCGGAAAACAATAAATGTGAATTCATTTAACTAGTTTAAATGTTTCGATTCAATGAGCAACTATTCAAGTTAGATTATATTCGAGATGGATGAATAAAAAACTGTACAAACGTTTGCCAAAACATAATAATACTCATCGGTTACGCTTTGTATGCATGAGAGTTTTCAAGTTTATAAATTCAGTAGGTACCAAATCACAATTATTATTGTAAGTATTGAGGGTATGATGAGGTAGCTCGCGAGATAAACGATTCTTTAGAAAACGATTCACATTTGGATGTTAGGATATTTCGCATATTTCAAGCGAATGTCGTAAAATATAGATAGAAACCTGAATGTTTCGCGCATCACCTATTACTTGCAAGTTATTTGGCCCAATAGTTGTTTTGTTCGCGCAATAGGTTTTGTGTTCAAATTTAAGTTTCGCGTAAAAAAATAGCATCATTCACTAAAAAGTGACCAGAGCTTTGTATTCTTTATAATACAATTCCTATGCTGTGATACTCGTAGAGATGCAGTGGTACCCGCGGTCTCTAAACAAAACGAGCATCATTATCCCTTTCCTTCCCAAGTAGTACAGCTTTTTGGTCGTGGCCGGCGTCGTCATTGGTAAAAGTATTGTGAACCAGCGAAAATTGCACAATGAGAATGTAATGCTAGTCCCAAGCACCATTCATCTGGTTCATTTAGCAATTTTGTTGGTTCGACCAATCACGGAGTGCAACTACGGGCAGTCTACCTAAGCTAAGCTAAGCTTAGCTTTTTAAGTAATAAACTACGGGAATCGAAGCGATACATATTCCCATAATAACTGAGCTTGATAATGATAATTATCAAGATGATAGCGGGGGAACTTCTAGTTGGATATATGGTGATATTTTAAATTTTCTATTTTCGCTAGCCTTATGATGATCCTCGAGAGTACTCCATTCCAGGTTGTCGTTTTGCCATCTCTTGCCGCCTGGCTTTCCATCCCCTGCTGTGTTCTGACTTACCATTTGGTCGATGCTCAACATCGGATGTGGGTGGTTCATGCGTTTTGTGTCTGGCTATTGGCTATTCGTTGCATCCTGATTCTTATGTTGATTATATTGATGATGTTTATATGCCTGGTTGCTGCGTGATATGGTTTTATCTTCGCAAGTTGTTTTTTTTCACACAACATTTATTTGACACGGCACAGCAGTTGTTTTGGTAATTACAACTGAAACTTGCGAATTGTTGCGATTTTTTCATATGTCTGTTGATAATTATAATCATTAGTATTGTATAATTACAGCAATCACTCCAATTTTTTTTAATTTCAATTCATTCGGTTTAAAAAAACGGCAGTAGCTTGACCCTGCTGCGCTGTGCTGTTGTACGTCGTAACTTCTTAAGTTTCGTCTGAGTAATTACCTTATGGTAAGGACATTCTTGATTAGTATGAGAAATGTATGTCCAAGTTTATTGTTTATAAGTACCACCTTAGACAATCTTTCCTCTGATTTTATCGTTTCATCAATCTTTGAGTTTATCTACTAAATTTAGTCACGTATTTTCTTCCACTACGTCTTTATATATTTTTTTAATTTTAGCACGCTGAAATTTCCTAATAATTATCTTTCCCATTTTCTTTTCCATCACCATCACCCATAACCAATTCAATTGATTATCTTCCGCATGGTTCGTCTTCCGTTTGTTGCTCAGCTCTCGCCATCTCCGAGGATATTGAAAAATCTTATCTTTGGGGATTTTCTTTCCGTCTTAAGCAGGTATTAGACGAAGCAAATATTTGCTATTTTTGGTACGGATTTTATTTTGTGCAAATAAAATTCGTACCAAAAATAGCAAATGTTTGCTTCGTCTAATACCTGCTTTAAATTTGTTACTTCTCTGCAAAATTCATTTTAATTTTGAGTTGTATATCTTGTATTGTGCTTTGGAACTCGGTTCTAGTACTTTAGATTTTGGCTTTTTTTTAAAATATTTGATTTGATGGATTTTACAGGAAAAAAACAAATCATATTTTAGTTTAGATTTTAGAAAGAGAGAAAAACATTTTTTTTCTTTCGATATAAGTTATGTTGAAAATTGTTTAAAATCCTCCTTTTTTCTCTCTTTTTTCCGAAACACAGCAATGTAAGCTAAATAAAATGTCGGGCATTGCTTATATTCCCATGTATCTTCCTTTATACCTACCATAGCCATTCGTGTTTTCAAAGGCATTCGCAACGCTTGAAATTGCTGTGTCTCTTGCCCTTTCCTATTTGTTGCTTGTAGGTGGGTGCTGTAATTACTCTCATAAAAAGGTTATATGTTTGTAAATACATAATGTGTCCCTACCATCTGATTGTGTTGATACTTTTCTTGTTACTCATTGCTACTTCATCTAATTTTGTTTCCTTAGGAGCTACTTCCGGCTCTTTGTTCATTACCTGTGCTTCTACTGTATCTCGTAGAGGGTGTCCTTCTAACATATTTGCTTCCTTTATTTCTGTAATTTCTGCTGGGTGGATATTTTTCGCAAATTCTTCCTGCCGTGGTTCCAAATAATTTTCCATCTGTCATTTTTGATCCTCCGTTTCTACCACAGTTTGGTTGTCATGGGGGTCGTTGTTCAAAAATATGTTGCCAAATCGTACTAAATTTGGATTTTCAAAAACTTCGTGAGTGTCATGGCTCCCGTTTACTACTGACGTATGAGTTGGTGTATGATGTATTATCTCGATATCTTTTATATTTACTACAGGTCTTTGAGAGCTATCTTTGAATGATTTTTTTTTCTGCATGAAAAAATATGGAAACTTATCAAAACTATTGATCCTACGGTTGCTAAACTACCAATTGTCCACCCTGAGGACAAATGTGAGTATAGCATGTTTTCTAAAAATGGTCTTTCTTTTTCGAAATCCTCTATGTCAACTCCAAAATCAAACAACTTTTTGCTATCATAAACCGATAGTAACGAAATGTTTTTATCTAAAGAAGGGATAAGTTCCATCTGGTAACTATTTAAAGTAAAACTTAATATGTTATAGTGCACGTTAGTATACAAGGTCAATTTATCTGAAAAAGATACATCCGTGTATAATATTTTAATACAGTAGGTTTCCGTTTTTGGCATGTTCCGTTTTTGGCATGCTCCGTTTTTGGCACACTCCGATTTTAGCAAAAAAGGGTTCCGTTTTTGACAACATTTTATAGTACATAGGGTAACTGTTCCTATATTCATCTTAGTTCCTATATTCATCTCATCACGCCTTTTTGATCAATTTATCGTCAAATTTTATCATATTTTCAACGTTAAACTTTCAGCCACTTGAGAAAATCGAGAAGCGAATAGATTTATTTTCAAAAACTTGTAGAAATGTAACAATAAGTAACGCAGGCTTAACCCCCCTCCCCCCATTCATGCGTTACGTAATTTGTGTACGACGCCTTAAGGGCTTTGGGTAGACGTGCCACTGCGACACGAATGATTGTCTTTTGTGGCTGGCCCCGATTGCTTTACACAGGTTACAGGATGCTCAAACTTATTGATGGAGTTGAGCTAGTTGGTTGAAAACCTGTGCCCCAATTCGAAACAACATGGTTTATAAAACCATTGACCGTTTTGGGATTGGTGCTCCTGCTCCGTACCTGGTATGGATGGAGTTGAGAGGTAACTTGCTTAGTTATGTGAGGGCTGTTCTGTCAAAGATTTTGCAACGATGGAATTCTTTCGCTGGGTCTTCTTGTCTCCTTTTTTCTGTTCGTTTACACGGAAAGTATATGTTTTCATAATGTGTTTCAAATGAAGCAAGCGTGAATCAATGCAGTTCCCCTAGAATGATATACAGTCATACTTCGATATAAGGTAACCTCGATATAACGTAACTTTTACCTGGATATAATGTAACTTTGTTAAATATCTTAAAATGAAAGTACAACAATCATTTTTGGGGTGCATAATGTTCTAAATAAAAGTTTGTAGTAAGTTCTGAATCCAATAAGTACCGTAAAATGGGGTAAAATCGATATTTTTTTCTTCAATGTTTTGTGACAGGTTATGTTTGTCTACGAAAATTGTCCTAAAGGGGCATAAGACAGGTTTATATATGCTGCTAGATGAAGGGAAATACGTTTTGCGCACCTTTGAGTAACCATAAAGAATTTTGCACCAATGAAAAAAAATTTTTTATGTGCTTCGATATAACGTAACGATGTGTTTTAATTAATTGTGCTTACGGGTAACGGTTTTACCCAGCGGTATACTTGTCCTGCTAGGTAAATGTATTTTGTCATTTCCCGTTTGTGTGGTGTTCTGACCGAGCGGTTTGCACACACGGCGTGCTCCTTGGGGCGCTGGCGTGCTTTTGCGGCGACCCGCGGAGTATTGGGCCGCTCGCATGCTTTCGCGGCGCCGCGCTGCTGCCTTTGTGCCGTACGTTTTTAAATATGCGATGAACGCATCGATTATTTCGGCTTTCGCTTCCCTGTGGAGGTTTGTATTACTTTTCTTGCTATGTGAATCGCTGCTTAATCGTTCTTTAATGTATGTCTCGGACCCTTTCTAGTGCCCGTCTTTCCTATACTGAATCGTGGTTTTTTGATGATCTAGCTGAACCGCAATTTTTGGTTGAGCTTTTTAGACACTGTCCAAACTACCTACATCCTCTTTTTCCTCTCCGACGCCTTCCAATAATTTTTTTACTGAATGTGGCCAACAGTCTTGTACCGGTTAAATTTGTGACTGTAAAAATCATTGTTTTCGTGAAGTTTTGCTTGCGAGGGAGTGTCGGTTTCGTCTAGTCTAGTCTAGTCTAGTCTAGTCTACACTAACACAGCCAGTACTTGAAAGGATCCTGGAAAATGATATCCATCATTTAAAAAAATGAGTTCCATACATTTTTCTTGTCAACGGCCAGGCCTACTGTGTAGCGCAATATAATACAATATAATCTAAGATCGGGGACAATCCGTACCAACCGATCCGTATGTAAGAAGTAATATACTTAATTCGTTGGGAGTGATAAAGCTAAGAAAGTACACTCCTTTGTTGACCAATCTCCTGGGATGGAACATAGGTATTTCCTCCTTATGTTCGGGTTTCAAAACCAAGGATATAGCGCCTTTACTCGCTTCAACTGTTACGGTTGGAACTTGAGTACTAACTCTAGTCCTAGCATTTTTGCTTATGGTTATAGCGCCATTACTCGCTCTCTTGAAGGAATATTGATTAGTAAATAAGATTTAAGATAATGTTTCTTGTTAGCTTAGGTAAACTGCCCGTAGTTGCACGCAATGATTGGTCGAAATTTGAAAATTCAGAAGCCTATTGCGCGATCAAACCCGTTTTTTGTTTTAGAGCAGAATCATTTCAAATCGCCTGGAAATACGCGAAAATTTAATCGACCATTTTTGATTTGAATGAAACTTTGCTTACGTATTTGGCTTAGCAAACTGAGTATTTTTCACAGGTGCAGAGGTTTTTTACACCCATGAGTTACATTCTAAAAGGGCGTATGCCTTTTGGCATAGGTTTTATTCGAAGCATTGTAGCCCAGAAACCGTTGGTTGTATAGAAAAACTGTCTGAGAATGAGTTGTAGGGAACTAAAAATGCACCATAAAAAAAATATACACTGCACAAAAAAAAATTTTTTTGACCAAAAAAAATTAAAAAAAAACATTAAATTTCAATTAAAAAAAAAAGAGTTGAATTTTTTTCCTATTTTTTTTTTAAAGAAACTTGACGTTAATACGCAACTTTTAAGAAAAAGTCCAGGATGGAGAAATGAGAAATAGTTTTTTTATGGTAGATTAATTTTTTTATGAAAATTCTAATTCAAACATTTTTCAAAATATTTGTATTCTGATGATTTCAAAAGATGCTGAGAGTCATTTTAAATCAAAAAGCTCTTGGTAGTTAACATTCTAAAGGCATTGGTTTTCGAGTTATTTCTAATTTAAGCTCGAAAAATTATAATTATTTGGGAAAATACACGTTTTTCTTAATACGTTCATTGGAATGCTTGATCAAAAATATACAATTCATTCTTTGACAACAAAACGATTGGGCGAACGGTTCTCAAGAAAAGAGTTAAATGTTTTAAGTGATATAAATATATATAAGAATCAAATATTTATTTTCGAGTTTTATTATCTTAAGAACATGTTTTTTCATGACATAGATACTTTACAGAACTAGTTTCACCTTATATTTCATATACATTATGAGTAAATGATTCATCATCTTTTGAAAACAGCTTCGTTTGTATCTTATTTTCTGAAATCGAAACAAAAGAGTAATACTTCTGTGTGGCAGCTATTATTATAGATTTTTTGAAAATATTGCTCCATTCTGTTACTCCTTGTACATATTCTTCATATTATACCCAACTAAATGACATTTTTGATGATTTTTTATTACTTGTCTGATTAGACCAATCATACAATTCTTTTGCGCTTGTAATGGAATGTTCATGTTCTTTAGCTAAACTTGCATTTCCTGCCATTCGTTTTAATATGCCACCAATTGCATCGCAGGGGCCTTTAACATGAGAAGTCGCAAAAAAATGCCACTCTGCATCGACGTTATATTTTGTTTTGAACTTGCAAAGTTTTTTCTATTTTTATATTGTGAGGCAGCTCCATCAGACATTAATATCGCTTTTTTCAACTCTATTATTGTTGGTTTCAAAAAACTCATTAATTTGGCAATGAACACCTGAACCGCAACAGTATCATGATGGAGTACTTCCGATATTATGATGAAGCTGGTATTCTGAAGTGTTCCAGATTCTGAATAGTAAACAACGAAGGGATGAACGGTGGCTTGACTATCATTCAAATAAATAAACGAATCACAAATTGATAAAGACGTATTAAAATGAGCTTGACTGTTCAATGTTTTTAATTTTGCAATAACGTTTTCGTTTAATTTGCGTATGCTTGATGAGCAACGAGGACCAGGAAAGGGTTTACAGCATTTGGGCTTGGTGTATTCCATTTTCACTTTATTCATCTTCACAAAATGCTAACTGTTACTAACACATCTGGAGTAGTGCAATCGTATTTATATACGAAAACAGATATTATAAGTAACCCAGTAGTTATTGGTTGCGTACTTTAAAAACAGTTAGTATTAGTAAACAAGTAGGTAGTGTTGCACGACAAACATATTTTTTTATAAAACATTCGGCAAGGGGGAACGTGTAGGTAGGCTAAGTTTTAGCGCTTGAGTTATTTATCCAATCGTTTTGTGGTCAAAGAATGAATTGTATATTTTTGATCAAGCATTCCAATGAACGTAAGGTTTTTGCTGGAGAACCATGGACAAATTAAGAAAAACGTGTATTTTCCGAAATATAATTAATTTATCGAGCTTAAATTTAAAATAACTCGAAAACCAATGCGTTTAGAATGTTTACTACCAAGAGCTTTTTGATTCAAAATGACTCTTTGCATCTTTTAAAATCATCGGAATACAAATATTTTGAAAAATGTTTGAATTAGAATTTTTATAAAAAAATTAATCTACCATAAAAAAATTATTTTTCATTTCTCCATCCTGGACTTTTTTTTAAAAGTTGCGTATTAACGTCAAGATTTAAAAAAAAAAATAAGAAAAAAATTCAACTCTTTTTTTTAAATTGAAATTTAATGTTTATTTTTAATGTTTTTTATTCAAAAAAAAATTTTTTTGTACATTGTATATTTTTTTTATGGTGCATTTTTAGTTCCCTACAACTCATTCTCAGACAATTTTTCTATTCAACCAACGGTTTCTGGGCTACAATGCTTCGAATAAAACCTATGCCAAAAGGCATACGCCCTTTTAGAATGTAACTCATGGGTGTAAAAAATCGCTCCATCTGTGGAAAATGCTCAGTTTGCTGAGCCAAATACGTGTGCAAAGTTTCATTCAAATCAAAAATGGTCGATATTCGACCATCGGTGATTTGGCGCGATCTTGCTTTTTAGTAAGATGGGGTGAGACAAATTCAGGATTTGCCGTGGTAGGCAATGGGGAACGAGAACGTATGCTGAATCTGAATCCGTTGTTTGAATATATGTACTAGCAAACCGATGAATTTTTGTCGATTTAGTTTGATTTGTACCCTTTATAAGTTCTACAAACAACGCGATACAGATCTGCAGAAATCCACCTGCCGTACTGCATTAATATTAAACATAAGAGAAATACTAAGCTAGAAAAAGAACGCTCTCACCATCTACAATTCGATCCAGATCCTATACAGTCGATTCTTATTTTGTGTCCTTAATCGATCATACTCATCTGTCGAGTATCACTCGGCGTGGATAAATTGAAGAGAAAAATTCATAGGACATTCTTTGGCTCCTGTTGCGAAAACTTCTCCTTATGACGGTTTCGATTACTTCCTAAGTTTTAAGAGGCATTTTAATCCGCTTGATCTTCATGCACTTCGACTAATACTGCGACCTGCGTGTTGACTAATATCGGCTGTTTCTTCAAATACGGAAGGCAACGTTGGCGGTTTTCGGTGAAAACTAACTTTATATAACACTGTTTCAACCAAAAACAATAAATTAAAAATATTTAGCGAGAAAATTGTGACGCGGAAATTTATCGGCTAGTAATTTCTCATTTGATTCCCGGAAATCTACCACCAATCTTCATTTTTTACCGATGTCGTCAGTTTTCTTCGGTACAAGTAACATAGGAGAATTATACGCTGATACCGATGGCTCTATTATTTCATCGCCTAGCATTTTTCTTACTTGTCTATTTATTTACTGGTTTTATTTACTGGTATTCCCCCCAAAACAAACAGGTAGGATTTCTTCAGGAAGCACAACTGAATAATTTGCTATAAGAGAGTTAATATGTACTCTTCTAATGACTACATTTCGCTTAAGTAAGTTAAGTAAGTTTTTTCTATTTTTATATTGTGAGGCAGCTCCATCAGACATTAATATCGCTTTTTTCAACTCTATTGTTGTTTTCAAAAAACTCATTAATTTGGCAATGAACACCTGAACCGCAACAGTATCATGATGGAGTACTTCCGATATTATGATGAAGCTGGTATTCTTAAGTGTTCCAGATTCTGAATAGTAAACAACGAAGGGATGAACGGTGGCTTGACTATCATTCAAATAAATAAACGAATCACAAATTGATAAAGACGTATTAAAATGAGCTTGACTGTTCAATGTTTTTAATTTTGCAATAACGTTTTCGTTTAATTTGCGTAAGCTTGATGAGCACCGATGACCAGGAAAGGGTTTACAGCATTTGGGCTTGGTGTATTCCATTTTCACTTTATTCATCTTCACAAAATGCAAACTGTTACTAACACATCTGGAGTAGTGCAATCGTATTTATATACGAAAACAGATATTATAAGTAACCCAGTAGTTATTGGTTGCGTACTTTCAAAACAGTTAGTATTAGTAAACAAGTAGGTAGTGTTGCACGACAAACATATTTTTTTATAAAACATTCGGCAAGGGGGAACGTGTAGGTAGGCTAGGTTTTAGCGCTTGAGTTATTTATCCAATCGTTTTGTTGTCGAAGAATGAATTGTATATTTTTGATCAAGCATTCCAATGAACGTAAGGTTTTTGCTGGAGAACCATGGACAAATTAAGAAAAACGTGTATTTTCCGAAATATAATTAATTTATCAAGCTTAAATTTAAAATAACTCGAAAACCAATGCGTTTAGAATGTTTACTACCAAGAGCTTTTTGATTCAAAATGATTCTTTGCATCTTTCAAAATCATCGGAATACAAATATTTTGAAAAATGTTTGAATTAGAATTTTTATAAAAAAATTAATCTACCATAAAAAAAATATTTTTCATTTCTTCATCCTGGACTTTTTTTTAAAAGTTGCGTATTAACGTCAAGTTTCTTTAAAAAAAAAAAAAAAGGAAAAAATTCAACTCCTTTTTTTTTGAATTGAAATTTAATGTTTATTTTTAATATTTTGTATTCAAAAAAAATTTTTTTGTACAGTGTATATTTTTTTTATGGTGCATTTTTAGTTCCCTACAACTCATTCTCAGACAGTTTTTCTATACAACCAACGGTTTCTGGGCTACAATGCTTCGAATAAAACCCATGCCAAAAGGCATACGCCCTTTTAGAATGTAACTCATGGGTGTAAAAAATCGCTCCATCTGTGGAAAATGCTCAGTTTGCTGAGCCAAATACGTTTGCAAAGTTTCATTCAAATCAAAAATGGTCGATATTCGACCATCGGTGATTTGGCGCGATCTTGCTCTTTAGTAAGATGGGGTGAGACAAATTCAGGATTTCCGTGGTAGGCAATGGGGAACGAGAACGTATGCTGAATCTGAATCCGTTGTTTGAATATATGTACTAGCAAACCGATGAATTTTTGTCGATTTAGTTTGATTTGTACCCTTTATAAGTTCTACAAACAACGCGATACAGATCTGCAGAAATCCACCTGCCGTACTGCATTAATATTAAACATAAGAGAAATACTAAGCTAGAAAAAGAACGCTCTCACCATCTACAATTCGATCCAGATCCTATACAGTCGATCCTTATTTTGTGTCCTTAATCGATCATACTCATCTGTCGAGTATCACTCGGCGTGGATAAATTGAAGAGAAAAATTCATAGGACATTCTTTGGCTCCTGTTGCGAAAACTTCTCCTTATGACGGTTTCGATTACTTCCTAAGTTTTAAGAGGCATTTTAATCCGCTTGATCTTCATGCACTTCGACTAATACTGCGACCCGCGTGTTGACTAATATCGGCTGTTTCTTCAAATACGGAAGGCAACGTTGGCGGTTTTCGGTGAAAACTAACTTTATATAACACTGTTTCAACCAAAAACAATAAATTAAAAATATTTAGCGAGAAAATTGTGACGCGGAAATTTATCGGCTAGTAATTTCTCATTTGATTCCCGGAAATCTACCACCAATCTTCATTTTTTACCGATGTCGTCAGTTTTCTTCGGTACAAGTAACATAGGAGAATTATACGCTGATACCGATGGCTCTATTATTTCATCGCCTAGCATTTTTCTTACTTGTCTATTTTTACTGGTTTTATTTACTGGTATTCCCCCCAAAACAAACAGGTAGGATTTCTTTAGGAAGCACAACTGAATAATTTGCTATAAGAGAGTTAATATGTACTCTTCTAATGACTACATTTCGCTTAAGGAAGATGATGCCTTCATAGAGTTTGTCTTCGATTGATATATTTATTTCATGATTTTCGTAATTAGCACTTAGCATCCAATAGTCATAATGATTGTTATACTTAAACTATATCAAAAATCTCTTCCCAATATGCCGTCTGGGAATATTTGAAAGAAATCATCTACAATATGGAAAAAATGGTTTTATGTTGTTCTGATGTTGAATGTTCTGATAATTTAATTTTGGTTGTAGTTCTTGCGATTGTCGCTGGACTACCATTTGTAACACCTGTAATGTTACATCTTAGGCTTCTGTCTGCTACTTTATATTTTGATATTTTCTTAACCTTAAATATTGATACATCAGCTCCTGATCCAATCATAAGTGTATAGGTGGAGTTTGTCATTCCGACTGTGAGTTTGATAAAATAAGAAGCCGATGCATTGATTGCAAAAACTAATGGCTCGAGTTTGCTCCAAGTTGGCCAAAATAATTAAGTGACGTAGGCCAAGTTTGTCCCTCCATCCTAACATTTGGTTAGCTCGTATGAAATTTGTTGGATGGTAACCATGACCTCTGCTTTTTGGTTGTCTAGCATTAACGATTCGTCTTTGATTACCAAAACCACGAGCTCTTCGGCGGTTTTGGTGATTGCGTTCAAAATCAGTTTTCTTGAATGTTAGCACCTGAGGCGCGTTTGTCGGCCAATTTTCTTCTCCTGTTGAATCGCCTCTCTAATATTTTTAAATTGTTTTGATTTTATGAATGTTTTCGTGTCCCGGTCATTAATTGGTCAATTAATCCACTGTTGCCTTCTTGGGCATTTCCCTGGGATTTCTTGTCTTATGTACACTATTTACCGGATCCTCATTTTTCAAATACTTCAGCTTTGCGAGGATTGCGTCTGAAGTTGTGTTATCTGAACATTTTATTTTCAAATATTAAATTGTTCCTGTGATTGAGTCAAGATTATCTGGTAAATACAGTCGCGCCTTTCCTGTTAGACGGGTTTTAATAAAATTGACCAATGTTGGTTTATTTCGTGTTGTAGTTAACTCGGTAGTGCTGTAAGTTAACAGCGTCAATAAAGGTTTCGAAATTTTCTGCACACCCATCAAAAGAAACGACTACTGCTGTCGCAGTTCTTAGGTCGAAAGGAGTCACTGTAGGACTCGTTGCTGTTATTTTATAACTCTAACAATTTCCCCTGAAAAAATTTCTTTCGACTCCTGATATAGCAACCTAGTAGTTTTTATAAGAGCTTTTAGCTCAGTAATCTCTATTGAATCTTCGTATCTACGAGTTTTTCTTTCTGCATTGAGTCGTATAATCTTTGGTTGTTTTTTAGTTTTTCTTCTAATGTAACTTTTTTCAATCTTGTGATGAACACGCGCGTAACTGTTGAGGTGACGTAGTAAGTCTACTTCTTCTTGTATCTTTTCTGACATATTTTTTTATTGTAACTTAATTTATTTCTACCTATACCTATACCTCCTTCTTGGTTGTCTTCACATTTCTTGTCCTGGCTGATGAGGTTATTCATGTCACTCTTGATGTTGAATTTACTCCACTTTTGTATTCATCTAATTTCATTTAGCTGTCTTTGCAATAATGTTTTAAGCCTCAACTTTGACGTTGTTGAGTCGCACTTCTCAAGGATGTGTTGCCCCGTGCTAGCAATAGCATTCATGTATTTTGTATGCACTCGCAGGCACATGTATAACACGATCATTACCACATAAGATCAACACAATGGTCGCAGTGGTCCAAATCTTACAAAAAAACACGATTATGCGGTGATAACTTATGTCCTCTATGTCTCTGGGTCTGGCTTGGGCATGCCCAAAATAGTTGGAGTCGATACAAGCTATAAAGACCTCCTCTTCGATAAATTGATTGAAAATAGTTAAATTTTCTGCAGAAAAAAAAAAATTTTTTTTGATAATATAGTGTGCCCATATAAGTTGACAACTCTTGGTGGTCACCCAGAGTTGTGATGAAAATATATTTCACCGTTTTCAAGTATTGCGGGTTCTAACTATGTCCTTAGTCTTACCATCAGTTTTATTAATAACGGCTGTTTGGTACATTTCACAATGGTCGGAAAATTGAAATTTCCGGCCAAAATTCATTTTTTGAGCCAAATTGTTGGTTTTCCACTGCAGATGATTATGACATATAAGAAAAGTTTTGTACTGACAAGGGGTTGTCTATAAACCACGTAAACTGAGGCAAATGTCTTGTGTTTTCGAATAAACGTAAATAACTCGTTAGTGGAACGAGATAAACGATTACTGTTTTCAGCAAAAATGCACATAATAGTAAAACGCTTCTATAGCTTTGAGAGTTAGTCCGCAGAGATGGCGCAGGAATCTAACTTTTAATAGGAACATCCAAGAGATATGGTTTCTTCAGCAAAGTTGTAAAGCTATTCAATTCAAACAAAACTACTGAAGACAAAACGATTTAGCAAATCTCGATTGTAGAGCCACCAAATGTTGATACAGTTTTCTATGGTCTTGTTTGTAAAAAACTGTTTTAAAACGGTGCTTGATCAATTCAATGCAATCATTTATAACATTTTCTGTTCTAGGCTGCATGAACAAACTCACTAAGTCGATCTTATTAACTTCCTCGTAAGACATTGCTCGCTTCTTCGTAAAACACTTGAATAAAACTTCAGAACTGTAAGCACACATAAAACTTTGTTTCCTCCACATACACAAGCAATCAGACCGACTCAAAGAAATGAACTAGAATCAGTCAGCCATAAAAGACATATGAGCCGCATGATTCAAGAGCATAATCATATGTGTGAGATTGTGGGTTTACGCGTGGGTTGGTTAACTTAATGGAATTTTGTGTATGAAAAACCTGACTGCAATGTTGGAAAGTTCGACCATGAGAACCTCCATTTGTTGCTGTATGCCGACATATCCGGTACACAGTAGACGCTGTAACTGACGAGTAAATGCCCAAATGCAAGCTCGAACCATTTGTTTAACTCTGGCGGTGATATTTGTGTTTGGTGAGAGTAGTTGCGTGTGGTGTTTCATGGCCGTGTTTTCATGACCCAAAAATTCACCCAAAAATTCAAAAATTGCAAAAAATGGAAAATTTTTCATCATCTTTTTCTACCAAAACGCAAATTTTCCGCAAACTTTTAACACATATTCTTGAAGTGCACAAGTAGGGCTCTCAGACACACTATCAGGTGCTGTGCTTACACGTGCTTACATTTAAAGTTTTCAATGGTCAAAATTAGGAAAATACGCGTATTTTCAATGTGGTTTGCGACTGACTCTGTAGGGTTGAAATGCATTACCCATCCTCTTTTAGGAAACTAATTTAATAAGCTTTCAATCATATGTCAACATACTATGATAGCTTTAGTAGGTTTTTACATATTCCAAAATATTCAGAAAAACTATTTTTCTCCGTTTCTGAAATAGGTAACTTTGAAGGCATTTTTCAACATGAACCGTTTTTTGTATCAAGATTTCATTCAAAAGTTATGAAAATATAGATAAAATACTACAAAATCATGTGTTTAAAACATCCTGAATATGAAATTCGCATTTTGGTAATTTTGGCCACTCTTTTATATAGGGACCGTCTTATGTGCATTTGTAACATTTGCTCCGATACTATTTCTCGAAAAATCTCGAGCGTGTTTTTAGCTGTTCATAGCCTACGATTTCGATTGAAGGGGGAGGGGGTTCGGTTTCATTTATACTGAGTCTATTCAACAATTCATCGTGCCTTTCGCTTTACACTGTGAGGGCTACTAGCAGCTCTCCAATGCGACTTTTTGGCTTTTGCCTTTAGGTTTCATCCAAATTTATGTGCTAGTGTTCAACAGCAGCGATTTTGCTCTTACTTACTTTCCCGGCTATGCGGAGGAAACTTTTTGTTTAGTTCAAAACGAATGATTCGCGTCAATCCAGTAGTGTGTAATACTGCTATGCTATGTGACATTTCTTGAGCGGGCTTCGAAACGGTCAGCATTTTCATTTGTTCTCGCTTCCTTAGCGTGCGTCACAGTAGGCTTTCGCTCATTAACCCTCTAGTGCTCAAATTAATTTTTAGACGGACTTCGAAAAAATCGCTATGAAGATTTATAAACATTTTTTAAGTTCTTATTGAAGCAGTTTAGAGGTTTAACTGAAGACCGTCTAAAGGCGGCACTGGGCACAAGAGGGTTAATGCAAAACAACCGTCGCCTCTCAAACAAAGAAAAGGATGGTCATTCGACACTCGTGTATCCAAGAGATGCACATTGTCATTCGTTTGACGATGTTATTTTGGTCTATTTCTGTCTACTTCGTTCTATTTATGTTGAGATATAAATAATTTCCAACATATCCGCACTCGTTTTTATTTCTAGAGAAAATGTCAAAATACGTTTGAGGAAAAAAACGTCAAATTTAAGTCCGTTAATATTTTTATATGGTTGATAAAATTTTTTAATTGTTTTTATGTCCAAGTTTATTGAAGTTAGCCAAAGGGGGGTGTGTGAGAAAGAAAAGGAATATCTTAACTGAAAATTTGCACGACGTTTGTGTATCTATGAATGTTAGAAAATAACACATTATTATGATTATCAATCATTTGGCTTGCCTCTCACTGTCACTGGACTTATTTGTTCCTAATTGAGCAAAACCAATATTATTAACAAAACGGCTTAGTTGTTAACTTCCTCTTAAAATTTTCACCTTTCTGGAGGAGGTGTGACATAAAATGAAAATGAAATCCGTAACAGCCTGACTATATACATGAAATATGGACACAAGGTACTAGTGAGAATTATGTTTTAAATGTACTACCCAAACTAAAAGTACATTATTCTTGATTTAGAATGCTCTTGAAGAAGCGGGATAAAAGCGAAATAAAAAGCATAGGAAAATCAAGCGTAAACATAGCGACTGTTCGCAAAATCGAAATCGAATACGTAAGACCAATTCTGTAATATTGCAACCTATTATGAAATAATTCTGTTGCCATTTATGGCATTATTCCATTTCAACTTTATAGGCCATATATGGTAATTGCCATTTATGATATACCTCCCCTTTTTTTGCGACAAATGGCCACATCAACCGACGAATGCGCCTGTATTGTGAACAATTGGTATAACTAGCAATGTCTAAAGAACAAATCTTAATTCGATAAGCAAAAAATAGAAATAATGTTTAGCGAGTAAGGAAAACATTGTAAACATTGTAATTCAAGTGAAATATATAAAAATATAAAATATTCAATGTATACAAAATTCAATTAATTGGTAATTTGAACAGACATAAACTCGCCAGATTGCTTTACTAATGTTAAACAAGAATGCAGTTCTATGAGACATGAACATTATTGTTTTTACCGGAATTTGCTGTTTCAAAAATGTTATTAATTTGGAAATAAATACATGAGAATAAATGAATGCAAAGTTGTGTTTTCGGACATATGACTTCAGATATCACAACACAATTTAAATTTGTTACAGTGTGTTCTTCATCATTATAAAAAACCCCAAATGCATCTTGGAGCACAAATGAAACGATTTTTCCGAAAAATTTCAAATTATGATAACTCTATTTTCTTGTCCCCGTGGTTCTGTGGTTAGCGATGTCGGTCGGTTAGTCTCCCACACGGTTGTGATGTCGGGTTCGAGTCCCGATCAGGTCGAGCCTCTTTGAGCACAAAACAATCGTCTTTTACTCGGTACATTTTGTTTCGTCGTTTCTTTTTCAGATTGAACTGCTAGAACTAACGCTTCAACGAAAAAAGCAGATTCGTGCAAATTTTGCTTCAATTGACGATTTAAAACCGAAGCAAGTTATTCGCTTTGACCTGTGAGGTAAGGACAAGCATGTTGGGTGCTGTGATTGATGTAATTGGTTGCAGGCTTTGCAAATTACACGCATTTTACACGCTACATGTTACACGTTACATGTTACACATTATACATTATATGTTACACGTTACATATTACATGTCTCATTGCACGTGTTATTTCCATTAGGTCCCGTACCGTTTACATTTAAATCATATGTAATATGTTACAAATCAGCTTTAAGGTGAAACCTCATTGAATCCAAAAATGGCCGACTTCGAGTCACCACTTCGAATTTTTGAAAGCACAAGACTCGGAAATAGTTAATGCGTTCCCTGTGAAAACGCTATTTTATGTTTGTTGTGGTGAAGCAAACACAAAACAGAATTTTCATAGGAAACGCAATGAGTATTTCCGAGTCTTGTGCTTTTGAAAATTCAAAGTGGTGACTCGAAGTCGGCCATTTTTGGATTCAATGAGGTTTCACCTTAAAGCATAATTTTCTTAGCCCTTATTCCTGCTCCTATATGTCTAAGGCCATGGAAATTAGTGCTGGGACTTTTAACCGGATATACTCGAGATCCGGTTATCCGAAGCTCGGATCACGGATGGGTAAACGAATACTATCCGGATACGTATCATCGGATATTCGGATATTCGGGTATCCGGATATTTATTATCCGGATATCCGTAATTTTTTTTTGTCTTTTGAAACCCCGTCCAACAAAACGTAACACGAAAAATGACTTTTTTCACAATCTCCTAATTATTTACATACTTCTCTTTGAACTATGTTCGGATACAAAATTCGGATATCCGGATATCAGACTACTCGAAAATTCGGATGTCCTGTCGGATAATATCCGGATATCCGTTTGATCCGGATTTTGGATATTTGTCGGATATCCGATGCCGGATATCCGGATATTTTAATCCGGATAGTCCCAGTACTAATGGAAATACCGGCACGGTCTGCGTTGTGAAGGCGACTCACCCTATCGCTGGTTAATGTACAGTTCTACTTAGGGCTGTACATTTACCCACGGCAAGGCGAACCGTCTTTGCAACGCAAGTCGCGCCAGTATGTCCACGGCTTAAAACGCAACAGCAGCATTAACGCTTCGTTTGTCCGAATTAATTTACCCTCACCCATCCAAGTGACGATTTCATTGAAACTGACTATATTTGCTTCGCTTTAACTATCCAAAACATAGAGACTAAAATTATTTTACCGGTGTCTTCCGTCGTTCAACAATACCCACGAAGTTAAAATATTTCTTAGTTGACATTCCACATTGTTCTCTTCAACGAAACCTTTCCTTCATACGTTTCTTAGGCCGTGAATATACTGGCGAGGCCTGCGCTGCGAAGGCGACTCGCCTCGCCGTAGGTTGATGTAAATCCCTAAGTTTACGGCCTTACTTTTTGTCCTAAAACACTGTAACAGAATATACGCGTCGGAATCATACAGAGACTGCCGATCAAATGATTTTTTTTCGGTCGTTCATTGCCACTAAACATCAATGGATATTGAACAAAAGCCAAATGTGAAAAAAATCGTCATAAAGTAAAGTGCGAAAAGATGAGCGAGAATTCTACACGAGAGAGGAAAAAAGATGATTGTAATGCCCGTTCGTTTTATTTAGCAATCGGAAAACGAAATTGAACGCAATTGGCCCCAGAGTTGCCAATAAAATTTTCGATTTAACTGGAATAAGGCTGAAGAAAAAAACTGGAAAAAACTGGATCCCAAATAAATTTAGAAAAAAGGAAAAAAAAAAGATTGTGAATGAGCTTTTCTGTAACGGGGATTGAATCCAGTGTCAGTTTTGGATACAGCAACTAAAGAGATAAGTCTTCGCAAAAAATTACTCATTTTAATCAGAACTATCTTGTTTTGTTACATTTTGTTAAAATTATGGACTGACATATTTCCTCTAACAGCAACAAAATTTAAAATTACGCAATCAATCCATCTCAAAATCAAGATATAGAGCTTTTCCGTTTACTTTTATATTTAACAAAAGTATTACGCAACATTTCTTCCGTTACATCAGTGAAGTTTCATTCGTTGTTTTGCTTTCGTCTTGATTAGACGCAAATTGTTTATCTCCGTTTGATTCGCAAAATAACAATACACGAGTTATCGTACGGGTGTTTTTTTTTCGATTAGTTCTTGTGTGCGATAACAATAGCCTGCAATATATCGGCAGAAACATCTTCTGCACACTGGTAGGGGCAGGCTACCCCGCCAGTGATCCGATACGCAGCTGATATATCAGCAAGAATAATTCTCCCGCACCGCTGTTACCCCGCTAGCAGCACGGACCACCATACGATCGAGCGAGTGGAAGTCAACTACAAGTGGCATCTACAAGGTCGCGTGTAGGATACGGCCACTGTGTCACAACACGAAGCTGGATCGTCATTGTTTGTTCTGCGGAGACGCTCGATTAATCCTACTATCAGCCGTGAGGTCGTGACTTAGACGTTCGGTGAAGTATTCACTTTAGAATTTTTATCATTATTATTAATAGTATTATTATTATTGTTATTATTATAATTATTATTACTATTATTATTATTATTATCATTATTATTATTATTATTATTATTATTATTATTATTATTATTATTATTATTATTATTATTACTATTGTTATTAGTATTAGTATTACTGCCTTTTTTTTTATTTTGATCCATTGTAGTTTGAAAAATTGTTTTTAAAATTTAATAGCAACTACTTGACCCCCCCTCACATTCGAATATTTATCGTTTGTGTGCGGTAGAGCGTAACGCTCCCGCAAAATGGACGACATGCAGGTGCAACTATTCCTGGATGTGGAAACAACTGGGGAAGAGATTGAGATCTCCCCCATCAATTCCCCTCTACCTTCCCCGCTACCTAGCCCCGTACCAAGGGTACCGGCAACACGGGTGAAAGCTTACCCAGATGCTTCGAAAGGTCCGTTCGTAGTTTACTTCAGGCCCATAAAGAAGCCTCTAAATATAATTCAAATCGGCAAGGACCTGGCAAAACAGTTTTCGGACGTAACCGAAATTACAAAGGTTAGACCGAACAAACTGCGAGTTGTTGTGAGTAGCTTGAAGCAAGCAAACGCAATTGCTAGCTACGAGCTCTTCACGAGAGAGTACCGCGTGTACATCCCTGCCAAGGACGTGGAGATCGACGGTGTGGTTACCGAAGGAAGCCTCACGGTCGATGACATTTTGCGTCACGGGGTTGGCTGCTTCAAGAACCCCCTGATTCAAGATGTAAAGATACTGGATGTCAAGCAATTGCATTCAGTATCCATCGAAGAAGGGAAGAAGAAATTCTTCCCTTCGGATTCCTTCCGTGTAACATTCGCCGGATCCGCACTGCCGAACTACATCTCTTTGGACAGGGTTCGTCTGCCTGTACGCCTGTTCGTACCGCGGGTCATGCATTGCCAAAACTGCAAGCAGTTAGGTCATACAGCCACCTACTGCTGCAACAAGGCACGCTGCAGCAAGTGCGGAGGCAATCATGCTGAGACCGCTTGCAGTGAGGATACTGAAAAGTGTCTTTACTGCGAGGGAACTCGGCATGACCTTTCGGCGTGTCCCGCGTACAAACAGCGCGAGGAAAAAATAAAGCGTTCCCTCAAGGAACGATCAAAGCGCTCTTTCGCAGAAATGCTGAAGAGTGCTGAGCCACCCTCGACAGGAAACATCTTTTCCTTTTTGCCAACCGATGAGGGTACATCTGACGATCCCCTCGAAGGGTGTTCTTATGCCATGCCAGAAGGATCTAGGAAGAGGAGAATGATCAACTCTCCTAATCTTTCTCGCAAAGGTCGCAAGATAACCCCTAGCGGAATGACCAATAAGCCAACACAAAAAGGAAGCGGTGAAGAAAAACCGAAGCAAGTACCTCCCGGTTTTAATTTTAAATCAAACCAGGAGTACCCACCGCTTCCTGGGGCACCAAAAACCCCTCGTGCACCCATTTCTCGATCAGAAGATAAAAAAGAAACAGGGTTCATAAAATTTTCTGATATTGTGGACTGGATATTTAAAACATTCAACATACCAGATCCCCTACAAAATATTCTTCTTGCCCTTCTTCCTACAGTGAAAACCTTTTTGATGCAACTAGCAGCAACTTGGCCCCTCATTTCAGCTATCATATCTTTCGATGACTAATACGGCGAAAGAGGTTAGGAATTTTATCACTGTATTACAGTGGAATTGCAGAAGTATCATCCCCAAATTCGATCTATTTTCTCATTTAATAAATACATACAATTGTGACGCATTTGCGCTCTGTGAAACCTTTCTCAATTCAAACGATCAACTCAATTTCCACGATTTTAACATTATTCGTCGAGATCGAGACTCACACGGTGGAGGGGTACTTTTAGGGATTAAAAAGTGCTATTCCTTCTTCCGAATCGACCTCCCCTCGATCTCGAATATTGAAGTCGTTGCCATTCAAACGAATATGAATGGAAAAGACCTATGCCTTGTTTCGTTATATATGCCTCCATCCGCGCGGATTGAACAGAAGCATCTCACTGATATAGCAGAGTTGCTTCCCGCGCCTTTTTTGATATTGGGAGATTTTAATTCTCACTGTTCGCTATGGGGGTCGCTGTACGACGACAACCGATCTTCTTTAATCTGTAACTTGATCGACGACTTCAATATGACAGTTTTGAATACTGGGGAAGCGACACGTGTACCTAATCCTCCAGCACGTGAAAGCGTGCTGGACCTATCCCTTTGCTCGACATCACTAGCGTTAGATTGCCGGTGGAAAGTAATCAACGATCCCCACGGTAGTGATCATCTTCCAATCGTTATATCAATTGCTAATGGTTCAACTTCCCCGAACCCAATCAATATTTCCTACGACCTTACACGTAATATTGATTGGAAGTGTTATGAGTCTATTATAGCGCAATCTATCGAGACTCACGAGGAACTTCCTCCGGAGGAAGAATACGCGTTCTTAGCTGGCTTGATAATCGACGCCGCGACTCAAGCTCAGACGAAACCGATACCCGGGGTAACGATTAGACAGCGCCCTCCCAACAAATGGTGGGACAAAGAGTGTTCTGAGCTGTACGCGCGAAGGTCCGCGGCGTATAAGGACTACCGGGAGTACGGCACTGTCAACCTGCTTCGAAAGTACGAGGCACTGGGCAGGCAGATGAAGAGCTTAGCAAAGGCGAAAAAACGCGGGTACTGGCGGCGGTTCGTAAACGCGTTGTCCAGGGAAACAGCGATGAGCACTCTTTGGGATACCGCCAGGCGCATGCGGAACCGTGACGTTTCGAATGAAAGCGAGGAGTATTCAGATCGCTGGATACTCGATTTTGCCAAAAAGGTCTGTCCGGACTCTGTACCGGAACAGAAAACCTTTCGCGACGCGTTATTAGTAACTACGGAAGAGCCTCCATTTTCGATGTTGGAATTTTCAATGGCTCTCCTGTCGTGCAACAATAAGGCTCCAGGGTTAGATAGAATAAAATTCAACCTGTTGAAGAATCTACCCGACTCTGCAAAAAGACGCTTGTTGAATTTGTTCAACAAGTTTCTTGAGCTAAATATTGTTCCGCATGACTGGAGGGAGGTAAAAGTCATTGCTATTCGGAAACCCGGGAAACCTGCCTCTGATCACAATTCATATAGGCCGATTGCGATGCTCTCTTGCCTCCGGAAATTAATGGAGAAAATGATCCTCTTACGGTTAGACAAATGGGTCGAAACAAACGGGTTACTTTCAGATACTCAATTTGGCTTTCGCCGGGGCAAAGGGACGAACGATTGCCTAGCGTTGCTTTCTACTGAAATTCAACTTGCCTTTGCTCGAAAAGAGCAAATGGCTTCTGCGTTCATGGATATTAAGGGGGCTTTTGACTCTGTCTCTGTAGAAGTTTTAAGCGCGAAACTTCATCCGCAGGGACTTTCACCAAATTTGAATAACTTTTTGCTCAATTTGTTGTCAGAAAAGCATATGTATTTCTCACATGGCGATTCGACAACTTCCCGAATTAGTTACATGGGCCTCCCCCAGGGCTCATGTTTAAGTCCTCTCTTATATAATTTTTACGTCAATGACATCGATGAATGTCTTGCAAATTCATGCACGCTAAGGCAACTTGCAGACGATAGCGTTGTATCCATTACTGGTGGCAAGGCTAGCGATCTGCAAGGACCATTGCAAGATACCTTAGACAATTTGTCTGAATGGGCTCTTAAGCTGGGTATCGAATTCTCTCTGGAGAAAACTGAGCTGGTCGTTTTTTCTAGGAAGCATAACCCAGCTCAGCTGCAGCTCCTACTAACGGGTAAAACGATCTCTCAGGTTTTAGTCGCTAAATATCTCGGGGTCTGGTTCGACTCTAAATGCACCTGGGCTTGTCATATTAGGTATCTGACACAAAAATGCCAACAGAGGATTAATTTTCTTCGTACGATTACCGGAACTTGGTGGGGTGCTCACCCAGGAGACCTTCTAAGGTTATACCAAACAACGATATTGTCAGTTCTTGAGTACGGCTGTTTCTGCTTTCGCTCCGCCGCGAACACGCACATTATAAAATTAGAGAGAATACAATATCGTTGTTTGCGTATTGCCTTGGGTTGCATGCAGTCGACCCATACGATGAGTCTTGAAGTGTTAGCGGGTATTCTTCCGTTGAAACATCGTTTTTGGAATCTCTCTTACCGGTTGCTAATTCGATGCACAGTTATGAACCCATTAGTAATTGAAAATTTCGAGAGGTTGGTCGACCTTCAATCTCAATCCAGATTTATGACTTTATATTTTGACTATATGGCTCAAGATATTAATCCTTCTTCATACGATTCCTCCAATGTCGCACTTTTAGCTACTTCTAATAATGCTATATTCTTCGACACCACCATGAAACAAGACATTTCTGGTATCCCGGATCAATTGCGACCCCAAGAGATCCCTAAGATTTTTTCCAATAAGTTTAAACATGTTAGTTATGATAAAAGGTTTTACACTGACGGATCTAATCTAGATGAGTCCACTGGCTTCGGTGTTTTCCACGAAAATTTTACCGCCTCCTACAAACTCGATGCTCCTGCTTCCGTGTACGTCGCAGAACTTGCTGCTATTCAGTACTCTCTTGGAATCATCGAAACCCTACCCATAGACCACTACTTCATCTTCACAGATAGTCTCAGTGCCATTGAGGCTCTGCGATCAATGAAGCCTGTGAAGCACACCCCGTATTTCCTGGGGAAAATACGGCGGTTTTTAAGTGCTTTAACAGATAAAAATTACCGGGTTACCTTAGCGTGGGTCCCTTCTCATTGCTCGATTCCGGGTAACGAAAAGGCTGACTCTTTAGCTAAGGTGGGTGCTATTGACGGCGATATTTATGAAAGACCATTTGCTTATGATGAATTTTATAGCATTTTGCGTCAGAGAACACTCAACAGTTGGCAATCATCATGGAACTCAGATGAACTGGGACGGTGGCTACATTCCATTTTTCCTAAGGTATCGACGAAAGCATGGTTCAAGGGGTTGGATGTAGGTTGGGACTTCATTCGCGTGATGTCCAGACTTATGTCCAATCACTATACGTTAAACACGCATCTCTTTCGTATAGGGCTTGTAGACAGTAATCACTGCGTTTGTGGCGATGGCTACCATGACATCGAGCATGTTGTTTGGTCGTGTACCGAATACTGTGGTGTTAGGTCTGAGCTTATAGATTCCCTTCGGGCCCGAGGAAAACAACCGAACGTACCCGTTAGAGACATTCTGGGAAGCGGTGATCTCCAGTACATGACACAACTATACGGGTTTATAAAAAATGCTGGCATTAAATTTGATTTCTTTTATCTATTTGCTAGAATACAATTTCTGTCACAAACTGAAAGAGAATGATACACCCGGCTGGAGACACTAAAATGAAGACTCGGCATCTCTATGTTTACGCAGACACCTCAGACCAAAACTGCTCAAACAGAACATCACTGGTTAGCCACGTACAAATGAATACATTCTGTAATATAAAATAATTAAAAACAAAATTGTAACACCCCTCCTCTCACCTTAAATCCCCACTAGCTCGTAGTCGGCCGCGATAATAAAGAAAAGGCCTCCCTCTTTTCCCTGCTAATTTAGAATTTAAAAAAAAAATGTACTTGGCTCAGTTAAACATAAATTGTATCGTGCCGTGTCAAATAAACTATTTAAAACTAAAAAAAATCAGTGAAGTTTAAATTTCAATTATTTCTGACTTCGCTATCTTTTGGTATTTAAGTCCTCTAACATTTTTTTAACTGCTACGCAACAGATAATAAATAGAAGATTTTTTAATGGTCTGGTAAAATCTATTTGTTTGGTTTTATCTCAACCATGTCATGCCGTCTTTTATTTGACCGTGTTTCCTGCGAGAAGATGATATACTGAAAATGCTGTTACAGGTTGTCGAAAACCTGGAAAAACCTGAAAAATCGAGAAATGTCAGGGAATTCATTTTTCGAACAGGGAAATAAGGAAACTGACAAATATTCAGGGAAAATTTTTCAAACCAAGACGCGATTTTTTTGAGCGGCTTTTTAGTGCAAAAACTGATTTTTTCAGCGCAAAAGATTAATTCGGAACATCTACTGTTGAGTTTGATATCCGATTGAATATTTTATTCACTGTGATTTCGCATTTGCGTTGATCTACGTTGTTCTTTTGACGTTGGACTAACGTCTATATCGAAGTTAGGCACCTGAATTTAAAAATCTAGTAATTCAACCGGGGAAAACCAGGGAAAAGTGGTCAGGTTTTGAGCGCTTATATATCAGTCATTTCTTTTCAGAATTTCGAGGTTTTGGCATCAACCGATCAGAAATTCTTTTACGGTTGAATTTATGTAACAAAAATAACCTATTGTTCGAGATACACTATTGAAAAATTGATAAATCACATCGATTGTCTAAATCATACCGAGCAACCAATCACCACCTCTCTTCACAAGCACAGTCGACACTAACGGATACAACCGATCTGACTTTGTAAACAGTCTCGCAGTTTTCAACCAATAACGAGCTCGCTTTCGGTAGCTGCAACAGGTGTTTCAACACCGTTTTAAAATGCTTCTTTTATCATTACCACTGAACAGATTCTAAACACCAATGGCTTGATTGATAGGGGAAATATTGCGCAAGATTGTCATATAATAATTTAAATATGTTTTCGATACTAAACTAGTTAAAAGTTGTGTTAAAAGTCGTGCACATTCAACCAATCACAAGCTCGCTTCTTGTTTGCTCGCGGATGGATTTTTGCTTTGGGCTATATAATAGCCTGTGTCTTCTCATAGCAATCATCAGTTAACAAGTGAAAGGCCACCAGGCCGGTTTTGTATAATCAGCAGCGGTGGCTGATTCCAGCGGCCAAACTGAGCTGCAGCAGAACCAGAGCGGTGGTATCAGGCAGCAGCGGCGGAGGTAGTGGGAAGCTGCATTTCTTCATTCAGTTCGGTGCTCCTTCGATCTGAGTTGGACCCCACCAGCGGTAATCCAATTCAGATATCGTTGGGTGAAAACGTTGGGTGTGTGTGCAGTGTGCACATATAGCGTATGTGCATCTGTATTGCTATGACATTTGCGATGATAGGGATGGCGCTGTTGCGTGTGTATGGCTAGCTATAGCGTGTGTAAGACACTAGCATGTGTAGCATATTATGGCTATAGCGTGTATATCTTCAGCGTGTGTACGGATAGTTATAGCTTGTGTGTGGATAGCTGCTGCGTGTGTAATGATTAGTTATAGCGTATGTATGGATAGTAATAGCACATGGTTGGATAGCTTATGCGTGTGTATAGATAGTTGTATCGGATGTATGGAAAGGAATAGCGTGTGTATGGATAGCTATAGCTACAGCGTGTGTATGAATAGTTTTAACGCGTGTTTAGATAGTTATAGCAAGTGTGTGGATAACTATAGCGGGTGTTTATCGAAGATTATTATTGTCATTAAAAATATTAAAACGTCTTTTATTTTAACTCTAATATTTATTTAGGCCCAACCGCGAAGCGTTTAAAACGTCTTAACGAACACAGTTGTGAATTTGATTTTACAGCAGCGATTTTAACTTCTTCAGCCAGTCTTTAGTCATCGAGAAAAAATTACTGCCTATGAATGATCAACACTTATTTACTAGAAATTTGATTTAGATCAAAACGGGTTCTTTTGAGTATCATAAATTATTGGTAAAAAGAGTTGCAAGTTTTCTCAATGAGCATTCATTAAATTTTCGTTTTTGTTTCTCGGTGCGCGGTTTTGATTTTGTTTCTCGCACACAGAGAAAGAAACAAACTTGTCGCTATCGTGAAAAATAACAAAACAATTAGAAATGCTCTAAATCACAACTGAAGAAGTTAAGATATTATCCTGTCACTCGCCCAAACCTTGATAACAACTACCGAAAAACGTGTGATTGAGCTCTTGCTATATTGAGTTATTGAACCAAACGTTTTTGTTTTTCAAATACATGAAGTTATATGCTGGGCTGGAACTAACCTAGCATGAGTTTTATCGATTAAATGTCAAACAATTTTCAAATTTAAAATTTTCGTTTGAATCGTTCTGGGCTCCAATTTCAGATAGTTTCGTAAAGTTTGCTTTTTGCTTAGATAGGAAAATTTTACCAATTCGCTCAATTAAATGACTGTCTTGGTAGTGCAGCAAACAAAGGGTTGATTCGAATATGTATGAAATGACAGCGATTAAATAAAAGATATCCTTTCTTTTAGTATATATTATTATTTATAACGTTTTAACGTCTCAGCATTCAAAAATGCACTGTTAGATAAAATTGCAGCAAATACTAGAGTTGCAATTCTCTCTATTATTTGTTTTAATGGAATATAAGAATACCGTAGTCCAACGTCATGCGGTCGTGTCTTGAATACCACCCTCCTACTTTTTTGTGTCGAATGCTGAAAAATATCAGGGAAATTGATGTTAAATTTCGAGGAAAATCAGGGAATTTTGACGTTGGACTAACGTCTATATCGAAGTTAGGCACCTGAATTTGAAAATCTAGTAATTCAACCGGGGAAAACCAGGGAAAAGTGGTCAGGTTTTGAGCGCTTATATATCAGTCATTTCTTTTCAGAATTTCGAGGTTTTGGCATCAACCGATCAGAAATTCTTTTACGGTTGAATTTATGGAACAAAAATAACCTATTGTTTGAGATACACTATTGGAAAATTGATAAATCACATCGATTGTCTAAATAATACCGAGCAACCAATCACCACCTCTCTTCACAAGCACAGTCGACACTAACGGATACAACCGATCTGACTTTGTAAACAGTGTCGCAGCTTTCAACCAATAACGAGCTCGCTTTCGGTAACTGCAACAGGTGTTTCAACACCGTTTTAAAATGCTTCTTTTATCATTACCACTGAACAGATTCTAAACACCAATGGCTTGATTGATAGGGGAAATATTGCGCAAGATTGTCATATAATAATTTAAATATGTTTTCGATACTAAACTAGTTAAAAGTTGTGTTGAAAGTCGTGCACATTCAACCAATCACAAGCTCGCTTCTTGTTTGCTCGCGGATGGATTTTTGCTTTGGGCTATATAATAGCCTGTGTCGTCTCATAGCAGTCATCAGTTAACAAGTGAAAGGCCACCAGGCCGGTCTTGTATAATCAGCAGCGGTGGCTGATTCCAGCGGCCAAACTGAGCTGCAGCAGAACCAGAGCGGTGGTATCAGGCAGCAGCGGCGGAGGTAGTGGGCAGCTGCATTTCTTCATTCAGTTCGGTTCTCCTTCGATCTGAGTTGGACCCCACCAGCGGTAATCCAATTCAGATATCGTTGGGTGAAAACTGCACGAAACTGCCAAAACTGCCAGAAACTGCATGAGCCAGCACCGCCACTAGGAAAGCTACCGCCATTTAGTGTGTGTGCAGTGTGCACATATAGCGTATGTGCATCTGTATTGCTATGACATTTGCGATGATAGGGATGGCGCTGTTGCGTGTGTATGGCTAGCTATAGCGTGTGTAAGACACTAGCATGTGTAGCATATTATGGCTATTGCGTGTATATCTTCAGCGTGTGTACGGATAGTTATAGCTTGTGTGTGGATAGCTGCTGCGTGTGTAATAATTAGTTATAGCGTATGTATGGATAGTAATAGCACATGGTTGGATAGCTTATGCGTGTGTATAGATAGTTGTATCGGATGTATGGAAAGGAATAGCGTGTGTATGGATAGCTTCGGCATGTGTGTATAAAAAACTATAGCTACAGCGTGTGTATGAATAGTTTTAACGCGTGTTTAGATAGTTATAGCATGTGTGTGAATAACTATAGCGGGTGTTTATCGAAGATTATTATTGTCATTGAAAATATTAAAATGTCTTAACGAACACAGTTGTGAATTTGATTTTACAGCAGCGTTTTAACTTCTTCAGCCAGTCTTAATTCATCGAGGAAAAATTACTACCTATGAATGATCAACACTTATTTACTAGAAATTTGATTTAGATCAAAACGGGTTCTTTTGAGTATCATAAATTATTGGTAAAAAGAGTTGCAAGTTTTCTCAATGAGCATTCATTAAATTTTCGTTTTTGTTTCTCGGTGCGCGGTTTTGATTTTGTTTCTCGCACACAGAGAAAGAAACAAACTTGTCGCTATCGTGAAAAATAACAAAACAATTAGAAATTCTCTAAATCACAACTGAAGAAGTTAAGATATTATCCTGTCACTCGCCCAAACCTTGATAACAACTACCGAAAAACGTGTGATTGAGCTCTTGCTATATTGAGTTATTGAACCAAACGTTTTTTTTTTTTTCAAATACATGAAGTTATATACTGGGCTGGAACTAACCTAGCATGAGTTTTATCGATTAAATGTCAAACAATTTTCAAATTTAAAATTTTCGTTTGAATCGTTCTGGGCTCCAATTTCAGATAGTTTCGTAAAGTTTGCTTTTTGCTTAGATAGGAAAATTTTACCAATTCGCTCAATTAAATGATTGTCTTGGTAGTGCAGCAAACAAAGGGTTGATTCGAATATGTATGAAATGACAGCGATTAAATAAAAGATATCCATTCTTTTAGTATATATTATTATTTATAACGTTTTAACGTCTCAGCATTCAGAAATGCACTGTTAGATAAAATTGCAGCAAACACTAGAGTTGCAATTCTCTCTATTATTTGTTTTAATGGAATATAAGAATACCGTAGTCCAACGTCATGCGGTCGTGTCTTGAATACCACCCTCCCACTTTTTTTTTGAAAATTTTTTCGCCACTCTGTGTTAAAAATTGTCATAATAATTTATCAATCTACAAAATTTCCGTTTTAAAAATATTTCCGAAAACCAATCGGAGCTTGAGTGAATAAAAAACTGGATAAAACTGGCAAATATCTGAAAAAACTGGAAGATTTTGGGAATAAACTGTTTGACTGGATCACTTGAAAAAAACTGGATGAATCCAGTTTAAACTGGAACATTGGCAACCCTGATTGGCCCTGACGACTCTGTTAATATTAGTTTGGCTTTTGCTTGCGAAAGTGAAGGAAGGAAATATTTTTCCTTTTGTTTACACACATAAATTGACAACTGCTTATGAGGATTCGCGTAGGTACGAACAGTCTTAAAAATCTCTTTTACTCGTGTCAGGGCCAATAGCTCGGAGAGACGAACGGTGTACGAAGTCTTGAACAAAACAGGTAAGATGCTATTGAATGACTGGTATTGTTGTTTTCGGTAGAAAAAAGGATTGCTCTTAATCAAACCAATTAACACTGGAATCTTCACACTTGGCTTGTAAGAGGAAATATTCAGAGCACATTAATACATGAAAAAAAAATCAAAGTGAGTCAGTTTTAGGAAATAAATCTACGTTAGCATTAATGACACACTATTCGGCACATCGAAGCAATGCAAAGCCTTGGTGCTACATTCCGTATCGGAACTCGACCTTCTGTTTATTATACACAGACTTCGCAGCCAACTGTTAAGTGTACAGGACAATTGCGGGGCTAGCGCTACGATCCTACTGACTTAGTGTCACTTAGTGTCACTCACATGCTAAGACTTAGTGTCTCTCCCGAGCCGAGACTCGAACCTACAACGACTGGCTTGTTAGGCCAGCATCGTATCTCGAGACCAGCTGGGAGGGAGAGTACACATCGATCATTGTAACAAAATAAAGGGACAGAAGTCTGAAGTTACTAAGCAAGTATTTGGAAATAGTAATGAAAATTATAATAAAAATAATAATAATAAAATGGTGGTGTTATAAATATTTCCATCAGTATATGATGATCTCTGTCTCAATCACTTCCATACACGACAGGCACTATCTCACATTTCCTAAGAATCACATATCAACAAATAAAAACACCACAAATCTTAATATAAACATAGATCACTCAAGAACTGCGTGCTTACCGTTGGCCGTGCATCCAGTTCCGCCTATTAAGCTAAATTGAGAATACAGTAATAAAAAACTCCTTTATATATAGTTTTATTTAAGGATGAAAGTGTATTTATTATTCTCGGAACAGTCTGTAATTAACATTACTGTCCCAAAAAAATCGATGTTGAAAAAGTCAAGGTGCTCAGCCCAGGCATTTTTGTAGAACATTTCGACTTTATAAAAAATTGTTTTCAGGTTGCCCAAACGTGATTTATGAAAAAATGACATTTTCAAGCTACAAACTCACTCTTTCGCACTTCTTTCAATTTTGTTCGATTCCTAAATTCTTCCATATAATTTTCTGTGGTTGTTTTTGAATATTTTGCATTGTTCAGTTCAGCATTGCATTCCGTTATTTGACTCCCAGAGCCCATTGAACATCACAGAAAAATTAATTTTTCCCATAATTTTTTGATAGAAACCTTCAAAACACAAATAAAAAAAAAATCGATCAAGAACTGAAATGTTCATTGCAAAGCGGGATTTATGACGAAACTTTACATGAAAAAAAATCCTTGATACCTTTTCGGGGGCTTATTGGCATTCCTACATGTGATGGAAAACTATGCATTTTTAGAAATATGTTAAATAACTGTTTTATTTTGGAAGATAAAAAATAACAATGTACAGAAAACAAATGCATTTTTGGATGGCTGATAACTTAATAGAAGGTTTAAAAATTCGGAAAAACCTGAGAAAAAAGTTGGAACGAAAATTGCGATTTTTAGTGCCTTCTAATAGAAAACTTAATGTTGCTCGTAATATGTAAGAGATAGAAACATGATGTCTTCGGTTTCTTGTTTCTTGTTTTAAGAGAACCTAGAATTATGTCGAAGACACCTTGCGTCTATCTTATTTTGATTAAAAAGTAAAATTTTTTTCTCACTCATTGGGGGATTGATGACCCATCTTTCTACATTAAAAGAAGCATTTTTGAAAATCCTGAAACTTCTTCAAACTAGTGCTGAGACTATCCGGGTTGAGATATCCGGATATCCGACAAATATCCTAATTCCGGATCAACCGGATATCCGAATATTACCGACAGGATATCCGGATTCTATATCCGAACATGTGGATGGAACTAATTTACATAAATAGTTACGAGAGGGTGGGGGGTTGAGGAAAAAGTCATTTTCGCGTTACATTTTATTTGAATGGCCTTTAAAAGCCTGAAAAATTTCGGATATCTGGATCTCCGGGTATCCGACTATTCAATTATCCGTATCCGAATATACGGATATCCGGATAGTATTCGTTTACCCATCCATGATCCGAGCTTCGAAAAACCGGATCACGAATATATCCGGTTAAAAGTCCCATTACTTCGAACTTTCCGTATGGCTATGGCTATAATCAACTAGTGCTGGGACTTTCAACCGGACATATTCGTGATCCGGTTATCCGAAGCTCGGATCACGGATGGGTGAACGAATACTATTCGGATGACCAGATATCCGGATACGGATAATCGAATAGTTGGGTAATCGAATATCCGGATATTTACTATCCGGGTATCCGTTTTTTTCTGTCTTTTGAAGCCCGTTCAAATAAAACGTAACGCGAAAAATGTCTTCTCTCACAATCCCTCATCCCCTCGAAAGTAATTATTTACATAATTCTCATTAAACTATGTTCGGATACAAAATCCGGATATCCGGATATCCGACTATCCGAAAATCCGTATATCCTGTCAGATAATATCCGGATATCCGATTGATCCGGATTTTGGATATTTGTCGGATATCCGAGGTCGGATATCCGGATATTTTAATCCGAATAGTTCCAGCACTATAATCAACATTCGAATCAATATTCAATTAATCACACAACAACGGCGAAATAAAACACTGCGTAAGGGAGATATTAAGCTTTAGTTGCATTTATGTGAAAATGCATAGTTTTCCATCACATGTAAAGACGCCAATATCTTAGCCCCCGCTGAGATATCGAGGCTTTTTTATATAAATTTTCGTCTGAGTTCTTAATAAAAAAAATTATATATGGGTTTTATCTAAAAATTATGAGAAAAAATTCACTTTTTTGTGTTGTTCAATGGGTTCTGTAAGTCAAATAATTGAATGCGATGCTGAACCAAACCGTGCAAAACATTCAAAACAACCCCATAAAAATAAAAAAATATATGGAAAAATTTAGAAATCGAACAGATTTGAAAAAAGAGCAAAAGAGTGGTTTTGTAGCTTGAGAAAGTCATTTTTTCACAAATCACGTTTGGGCAACCTGAGAACATTTCTTTAGAAAATCGGCATGTTCTACAAAAATGCTATAAATAACATTATCCTTAAATTTAGAGTTGAGCACCTTGATTTTTTCAACATCGTTTTTTTTGGGACGGCCTAATATACAGTGTCGACTACCTGATAACATAATTGACTGACCGGGTGTTTAACGAAGAAATCTCATCTATTAAACTTCATTGATTTTAAAGAACTCTACGTTATACATTATTTAGTAGATTGACCAATTTGCATAAGATTTACGATAAATGTATATAGTGGATATTATATTGCTAATTTATTTCACCGTAAGGATTGTATCAATAAGTATTGTTATTCAATTCCGTTAATTGGTCCGTTTTAAATCGTCGTACAATCCTAAAAATTTGCAGATTTTTCTAATCGCTACAGAATGATTTTTCGTGATTATGATTTCTTCTCGTCTAGTTTTGGTTTCAATTTTATATTTCATCCAATTTATTCTTTCAGCGTCATCGAAAGGGCCCCATTCTGGACTTGGTTGCACCATGCGTCTGATTTTTGTCCAAACAGACTCCTTAGTACCGTCACGTGCTAATACCCATACGGCCCATATAAGAATTTGCGACATTCCTATAATAAACATCATGAATCCACAGATCAGCGCTTCACTTGGATACTGCCTGTTACCATACGTCGGCCATTCGTACTTGATCAATGAGTAAACAAAAACAGCAATCATTAATAATGGTGTCAATAACCCCCAGCAAAGTCGCCAGTAGATACCAACTCGCCGCTGTACCATAAATTCAACATCCGTGCAAAAGTTTTGAAGACCATAGATCCAAAATATAACTATTACCTGCACTATTGCTAGACTATAGATTAGGAAAGTACCACCGTAATGATCGACTAGATTTAAAATCCATTGTCCACCCTGTAAAAGAGATAAGCATGATTTATATTCCTTATTTAACATATTGACGTAGGACAACGTCTTTGTTTTCTTTATTACAGGGTGTTCAATAAGTTCGAGTACAACCTGTCATCTCAAAAAGATATTCGGCCCTGTTATGCTTGGCGGTTGGCCCTAAATAAAAAAAACTTTTATCGTTTTGTAGGTATGAACCATTTGCATTCTGTGTATTGGTATTAATGTCAGCTTTAGCCTCATTTATAGGCGCGCATGGTGTCGATTTGTTGATATTTGTTGTTTGTTTACCGTGCTCGGTGATAGAGCACCGCGACGACGTAGTCAAGTTATTTGCATCACGCAGGTCAGGAGTTCGTGTTTTCTGATGAGAAATTCTTTATCGTACAACAGCCACAAAATGTTCAAGATGATCAGCTGTGGGCATCGACATTGGCCAGCATTCCCCGTCCCACATTAACATCCCGCGGCTCCAGAACACCGCTACGGTAATGGTTTTGGGGACCGAATCTAGGCCTGGGAAGTTCTCACTGGTGTTTATCGAGAAAAAAAGTGAAAATCAACGCCTCCGTACTATAAAGGCGATATTCTGGGGAAGGTTGTAGCCTCTGCACTTTGGGACCTCTACGCAAAGGATCACTACGTCCTTCAACAGGACGGTGCCCGTTTTCACAAGGCGAATATCGCCCAAGCGTGGTGTTAGGAGAATTTGACTGATTTCCTTGGTAAGACCTCCCAGCTACCCGACCCTAATTTCTTGGACTTCTATGCATAGTTGTACATTATGGTGGCAGCGATAAAGGTCATGTCGAATTTCTAAAACCGACCATGTACACTTTGTTCATTGGCCCAAAAAAAAAGAACTGTGCAAAATTAAGCTCAATCGGACATGATTTAGGAGTGCTTCAAGCGCTTCGACCTTCGAACAACTACAAAGGGGGAAGTACAGGAAATTGGGAAAATCGAAATATTTTTATCGATGCCTAATGTCTCAGAAATGCATAAAACGTCGAGATCTGGTGTTATTCTGAAATTAAATTTTCGATCGGAATTCGACCTTCTGGGACTTAGCCGTTTTCTGAGCAACCGAAAGCTTAATATGGAATATTTTAAAACGGGCTTCTTAAATGACTCACAACGCGTTCCAAACCAGATGTAAATTATTTTAATGTTCATTTGGTATCTCAAACATGATTTTCATTAGGGTCGTTCAATTATTTTTACTTGGGTGGTTCTAAAAATCCTTGGTTGTTTATCGAAGGTCGAAAAACCACAACTTTCGAGCGCTTCGAGGCACCCCTAAATTATGTCCGTTCGAGCTGAATTTTTTTAGGCCAATGAACAAAACTTACAAAGTCGTTTTTTTTTAATTCGATGATAAATTTTGTTTATACAAGCATTGCCACCCTATTGCACATGCTGGCCAAGAAGAGTAACATGAAGTGAACGCTATGGACCAATTAAAAAACTAATTTCCAACATCTGGTAAGAGACGCCGATGGACCAGATGCGTGCCACGTGCGTTTTTTTCGAAAAGCGCTAAAGCTCGTCATGCAGCACAAAGGGAGTGTGACCCAACAAATATGTTTAAAAAGGTTTTCAATGAACACTACTTCAATAAAAACTGATTTGGGAATAAATATCTTGTATCTTCATTTTTTAAATGCATTTTTAAAGTGTATTCGAACTTATTGAACACCCTGTATGATACATTTTGCAAAAGTGAAAATGAAACTATGTTATGTTGGATTATCAATCGATATGTCGTTGAATAGATAAAATGTTGGACAATTTTTTGACGTGTCAGTTCTCATTATTACTTTATTGCTCAGCAGCTAAGCATGATAAAAAGCAAAGTTGCTGATTATCACAATCATTCATGATTCATCATCGTCGCTGCTCACTAGTGACTTGGTATTATAGCTGTACCCTATCGCATCATCAAGTGCGAATAACAGTGCTTAATGAACTGTTTGTGTGTATTCTATCCTTTACTTCTTCTCCTGCTATTGTATCTCACTGCGTTACCACATTCGGCCACCCGAAAAAAAGTTACTCACCAGCGATTCGACTTACAGCAGAAGCGAACAAAGCGTCGAGAAAGACCAATGACGTTCACAAAGGAAAAAGCACCGTTGGTTTTGGTGAGAATAGATTCGTACAAGACCCAGGAGTGGACTGGCAACAAGGCCAACTAAGTGTTGTTCGCGTTCTGTCTCAACGTAAAATTGTAGTAATAAAGGGTGTTTTCCGCCGAGTAAAAATGGACTAATTAGTGAAACTGTAAAGTTCGGGTTCACCTTTTATCTAGAAAAGTGAAGAGACGAATCAACGGTCCGCTCTAGGCAGGATAAGTATCGTTATATTTTCGAAGTTTCTTGTTTGTTCTACGATCACTTAAACTAGCCACAAAACTCATCGACCAAGAAGTGAAATTAGATACGCTCGCAGCGCCACCGCCGTTCGCTGGCGGGTAAACGAACTAACTGCCATGGCAAAGTTAGGCAGATTCGTACACTAATAACGAAATAAATTTTTATTTCATACTCAACGAGATGCTTAAATGCATAACAGAAGGAAGGAAGAAGAAGTTGGTAAGATCGTTCTAAAATATATTAGAGAAGTTCATATGATCAAGTTTTATTAAATACGCGCCACTAATGCAAATTAGTATGGAAGTGTGAATACAATGTTATATCCAACAGATATAACAACGTATTTATGCGGGGCTTAGTGTTTATGAAGGCGACCTCGGAATGTACGTGTATTACCAGGCATTCTTGAAATGGGTCGTTGGATGAACATTAGAGCTGTCACCTTTCATCTCCAGGGCTAAAAATATCTGCACCTATATATTATGTAATGTATTAAAAATCAAAATATAAATCAGCTTCAAATAGAAATGGATGCAGATAGATTTTTTCCATAAAAGCACTGCCGGTCAGTGGGAGATGAATTGTAAACACACACACAATAGATTCGTACAAGACCCAAAAAACGTCGCCGCATAGGGTGCCCGAAAAAAATAACATTAAAAGAAACATTAAAAAAAAACCTTCAAAATTGCGGTAATTGTACATAGCTATACCATAATTTAATTATGTATTTTATTGTAGATAGATCAATTTCACATTAAATATCATTGTCCAGAACAATAAAAAACATCTTTTTTGCCATTTTTACCATGAAGAAGGGGGGTCGTTATGTATCTTAACAGCATTTTTTCAGACATTTTTCCCATACATTTAGAAGTCACTGACAATGTTTTTCATGGTAAAATTATTGTCGGTGGTAGATTCAACAACAAAAAACGTTAAAGCATGGTAATGACAACAATCGTTTACAAGCTTACAGCAAAAATACCGTGTTTTTTATGGTTACAATAAAAAACACGTTTTTTCTACTGTGTGTGTGTTTGTGTGTGTGTGTGTGTGTGTGTGTGTGTGTGTGTGTGTGTATGTGCAGATTTTTATTCTCACTCACTTTTCTCAGAGATGGCTGGACCGATTTTCATGAAATTAATTGCAAATGAAAGGTCTTGTTGTCCTATTCAATTTTATTGAAATCGGACTTTTAGTTTAGAGGTTATGTAAAGCAAAGCAAAGCCTTCTGTTTATTATACACAGACTTCGCAGCCAACTGTTGAGTGTACAGGACAATTGCGAGGCTAGCGCTACGATCCTACTGACACTCACAGACTCTCCCGAGCCGAGACTCGAACATACGACGACTGGCTTGTTAAGCCAGCATCGTACCTCGAGACCAGCTAGGAGAGTTAGAGGTTATGTATTAAAATGTAAAAATCACGAAACATCATTATCTCAGAAAAAAACACAACCGATTCGATCAAAATTGAAATGAACGGGCTACATTGAAAACCCTAAACTTTTCAATTTCATAAAGATTGAACATGTGGTTAAAAAGTTATGGAAAGAAACGTGTTCTGGAGACTGCTTAATCTGACTCAAGTTTCTCAGAGATGGCTGGACCGATTGTCATAGAATCAGTGTCAAATGGAAGGTCTAGTTTCCCCATAAGACCTTTTTGATTGGTTTTGCAATCGAACTAATACTTTGCCTGTTATGTTTAAAAATATGAAATCTAGCTATGAAAAGTTTCGTATACCGAAGACTACTTGGACTTACTCACTTTTCTCAGAGATGGCTGACCCGATTTCCACAAAATTAGTGTCAATTAATAAGTCTAGCTGCCTCATAGCACCCTAATCAATTTTACTGTCATCGAACTGTAATGCACCGAAATGTGAAAATCACGAAACTTCATTATCTCAGAAACTACACAACCGATTTGATCAATATTATTATCAGATGAGCGGGTTAGTTAAGGGTTAACTGATGAATTATGATTGAACACGTGGTTCAAAGTTTGGTTGCCCTATACGTTCCCATTTCATTTGATTATAATCGAACTTAAGCAACCGTTATGTATTAAATTGTTAATAAAACAACGAAAGTCTCTTATCTCAAAGATTACATGACTTATTTGAACATAACTAGTTTCATACGAACGAGTCATCTCTCAAACTTACAAATGACAAACTTTATAACAATTTGATATGTGGCTCAAATGTTATGTGAAGGAAAGAAATTCAAAGACTATTTAAAACTATGCCTGCTTTGATCGATATATGTGGCCTCAACATGATTTGAATGTGGTATCGTACTATTCGAACGTTACAAATTCATTGATTCCTTGCGATGTGTTTGAAGTCTGCAAATGCACGACGAATCAGCCATAGGATATGATCAAAGTCAAATAACAAATCGTTTAAAATGATTGGTTTTATCGAAATGACAACATCCTCGACTTTTGGCTTCTGTACATCGCCTTAATTCTGAATATATTCATATTGGGTGGTATTCGGTCATTTTCAGCAGATATTCTGGCATCAGTCTGACACCGGAAATACCCATATTGGGAGCTTTTTAGTTATTTTGGTTGTTTTCCAGAAACTAAAAGTGGTCGTCCTTAAATCCAAAATGGTGTCCAGGGTCAATGTTTGGTTTCTATGCATCATCTCGATTACGGCAATATCCATATTGAGTATTATTCGGTCATTTTCGACTGTTTCCTAGAAGTTGCCATTTAGCAATTCAAAATGATGCCTGAGGTCAATTGTTAGCTCATTGCATCATTCTGGTTCGAGAGATACACATATTGGATGGTATTTGGTTATTTTACACGGTTTTTCACAAACCGGAAGTCGTCATCTTGAAATTTAAAGTGGTATCAGATAATTTCTGGCCTCTGAGCGTCATTCTGGTTGAAGAAACACCAATATTGGGTGTTATTCGATCATTTCGGTTGTTTCCCAGGAACCGGAAGTCGCCATCCTAGAATCCAAAATGGGGTCTGTGGTCGATCTCAGCTGCTGTGTATCATTCTAGATCCGGAGATACTCATGTTAGACGAAAATCGGCCATTTTGACTGTTTTCCAGAAACCAGGAGTTGGCATCCTACAAGTCATAATGGTGTTTGAGGTCAACTTTTGGTTTCTTGCAACATTCTGGCTCCGGAGATTTTCATATTGGGTGGTATTTGGTCTATTTGGGCTGTTTTTCAGAAACCGAAAGTCGTCATCTTGGACTTTAAAATTGCCTGTGAAATAAATTTTTGTCATCTGGGCGTAATCCTGGTTCCGAAAACATTAATATTGAATCGTATTTGGTCATTTCCGGCTGTTTGCCAGACACCGGAAGTCACCATTTTAAAATTCAAGATTGTGTCTGTGATCAATTTTTAGCTCCAGTGCATCATTACGACTCCGGAAATACCCATATTGTGTGGTACTTGGTCGTTTGCCGCTGTTCTTCCGAAAGCGAAAGTCGCCATTTTGGATTTCATAATGGCATTTGGAGACAATTTCTGGATTTTGAACGTCATACTGGTTGAAGAAACACTCATATTGGATGGTATTTGGTCATTTTCATCTGTTTTTCAGAAACCGGAAGTCGCCCTCTTTGAATTCAAAATGGTATCTATGGTTGATTTTGGCTTCTGTGTATTCTAGATCCGGATATTATTATATTGGGTGGAAATCGGCCATTTTTGGTTGCTTTCCAGAAACCGGAAGTTACCATCTTACTATCTAAAATGTTGCCTGAGGTCGATTATGGAACATATTTGTTACCACTAAAAACATTCACCTGCCAGTTATGGTTCCATTTAGTTGATTAGTTCGCGAGATATGCCGAAATTTGACATGTGCTTCCAGAAGAAGGAGGGGCGTCGATCATTATGGACATATTTGTTACCTCTAAAAATATTCGCAAACCAAATTTGGTTGTATTTTCTTAATTGGTTCTTGACCTGTGCGAAGTTTGTGTTTCATTTGTATAGGACCCCTCCCTTATAGAAGAGGGAAGGGTGTTAAACCATTATGAACATATTTATTACCTCTAGAAACATTCACCTGCCAAATTTGGTTCCATTTAGTTGGTTAGCTCTCGAGATGTGCAGAAAGTTGTGTTTCATTTGTATGAAACCTCTCCCTTCCAGAAAAGGGAGGGGCGGCCAACTATTATGGACATATTTATTACCACTTAAAACATCTACATTCCAAATTCAGATTCATTTGCTTGGTTTGTTCTTGAGTTGTGCAGAAATTTATGTTTCATTTGTATGGGACCCCCCATCTCTCAGATGGTTTCGAGGTACGATGCTGGCCTAATAAGCCAGCCGTCGTAGGTTCGAGTCTCGTCTCGGAAGAGACTGTTAGAGTCAGTAGGATCGTAGCGCTAGCCCCGCAATTGTCCTGTACACTAAACAGTTGGCTGCGAAGTCTGTGTATAACAAACAGAAGGTCAAGTTCCAAATCGGAATGTAGCACCAAGGCTTTGCTTTGTTTTTGTTTGGGACCCCTTCCTTCCAGAAGAGGGAGGAGTCTCAAACTATCATAGGAACCTTTATCGGCACCAAAAACCCCTACATACAAATTTTGACGTCGATCGGTTCGGTAGTTTTCGAGCCTATATGGATCAGACAGACAGACAGACCGGACTGCATTTTTATATGTAAAGTCAATATCAATATTTTAGAACCTGAAGAGTGAATATACATTTATTGGATTAGCGCGTTCATGTAAATCTATTTTTACAAATAAAAGTTTGAATGAGAAAGGCTGGGTCTGACCGCTAGGTGGATTAATTCAGGTTTTGAGAATTCATTTAAACACGATTATCAATGGCGTGGACGTGTTTCTTAGGACATATTACGGACGTCCAGACATGTTTCTGTCCCGGTATTCATAAACAATCGCTACATGCATTCACTACTGATACCGTTCATTAGGGTGGTAATTACGCATTTAGAAGTTCGTTTAGTCGAAAAGTGAAACTTTAACCGATCGATTTTTTCATTTTTTGTTTTCGAATAACACCAGATCTCGATATTTCATGCATTTTTAAGACATTTGGCATCAGAATTTTTGATTATTCAGAAATTTATGAACTACCTGTACATTTTTTTCATTGGTCACAAAATAATGCTTTCGTGTTCCCGAAGTCAGATTAAGCTGAAGTTTAGTATGGGAACTTTTTTCAAAGACGAAACTATTGAGCCCTACCTTTAAACGAAATTCGAAAAGTCGATTTCTATTGCCACCCTACTGTTCATGTACGAGACATATTGCGGACATATCTCCGGGAAGAAACCATTTTTAGTTTTTAAACAAAACCCATTGAGCAGCACTGAAAATTAGCTCCTATATTATTTCAGTAGGAGTCAAATGAAGTGCAAAACCAAAAAAAAATTAATACTCTAATCGTTCTAATCGTCAAATCCGATAATCATTGCCTCAAGCAACACACAAATACAAAGACACAATGTGTGGTGTCACACATTTTGGGAAATGCACAAAGTGTACTCCGTCGCATTTTTTCGGTGCAAAAGAAATACAAAAGAGCGAATGGGGAGAAGAGAACGGAAACGAAATATCGGGAGTGGCACGCACGGTTTGATGGCAAATGTGTTGTGTACAAATTTGTGTGGTTCTGTCTGCACTGAGGTGAATTCCAGCCCTGCTTGGGACAAATTACTACAGCAGGGTTACAACGCAACAGATCCACAAATTAGTTCACTTAAGGAAAAAATAGCACTAATGTACCACAGCATCACACAAAATCACTGATTCGATTTCCACCAAACAAAAATTATAGACAGACACGATACACCACACGCTCTATCGTTTATAGAAGTATGCCATATTGCTAACACAGGAAATAGGATCAACAAACGCACAGACACTAAGGGACTCAACACTGTATATGCAGGTATTATACACACAATAAGAAATATCAATCAAAACAAAACCGATAAACACGACAACCTATATGCAACCACAACCTAAAGTTTCAGCGTAGCTCTCCAACACACTCACAACAAACTGTCAAGAAATAGTAGACTACAGAAAAAGACACAAAACCTATTGGCCCTGACACAAGTAAAAGAGATTCTTAAGGCTGTTCGCACCTACGCGATTTCTCATATGCAATTGTCAATTTATGTGTGAAAACAAAAGCAAAAATATTTCCCTCCTTCACTTTCGCAAGTAAAAACCAAACCAATATCAACAGAGTCGTCAGGGCCAATTGCTCTGAATAATCAAATACCGCTCGAAGTTTTATAATGCTAGAAAAAGTAGTGCTAGAAAAAAGTGATAACTGTTACACAGTATAGTGCTCAAAATAGAGACATATGCACCAAATTAGGACGCCATTTGCAATACACACCAGACAACCCATGTTGGACACCAACACACTTAACAATAAGACGATAATCTTTTCTGTAAGTACAAACACATACAAAAAAAAAAACACAAAACAGTAACAGAAAAAGGAAAACTACACGTATTGGATATTTTTAGACTCCCTGAAAAAGGTGAAATACAGTCAGGTTTTTTTACGCGGTTTTTTACGAGGTTTTTTTACGCTGATTTTTGAATTAACGCGGATTTTTGAATTAACGTGGTTTTTTTTTACGCGGATTTTTGAATTAACGCGGTTTTTTTTACGTGATACCGCGCTAATTCAAAAAAATTTTCACGAATTTCCGAATTAACGTGGGTTGGAACCAGAAACGTTTAAGTGTTTATCTAGTAAAAGACTTAGTCCAAAAAATACTCTCCGCCCATCGAAGATCCGGAATGACCGTCAAAGAGGACAATTTTAAATACTGGTTCTAGAGCGACTCGGGTTTTTTCTAAAGCCCTTCTCGCTGGCCTACTTTACGCGGATTTAAAAAAACGTGGTTTTTTTTACGCGGATTTTTGAATTAACGCGGTTTTTTCTACGCGGATTTTTGAATTAGCGCGGTTTTTTTTACGCGGATTTTCGAAGTCGACGTCGACGAACAAACAGGTTTCAAAACTAATCGCTTCGGTTCACCCAAAAAAAAAAGACCCGAAGAATATGACTGATGCAAATCATACGAAAGGACAGTGGTCGGAAAGGACTGAAATCAGGGCGAAATTAATAACTACTAAGGGTTGCCTCCTAGATAAACGATGTCTTCTCGAATGTTGATCCTGAAACTATTGGCCAACTTTTGGTAATGGCTATGTAGTTCAAAATTTCACCACTAAGGCGACGCTATCGCTAACTTCTCAAGGAAGCAAAATAGAAGGACAATGTCTAAAGAAAGTTTGTAGAGATTATTTTGAGAAACTCTTCCTTGGATATGAAGTTAGTACCTGATGTATTTTTTGAGAAATTTAGCAAATAATCTTGAAAAACATGATTTACGGCAACTTATAGGAGAAGAGAAACCCGAGAAATCGACCGATCAAGGTATATCAAATAAAGTTAAGGTATGCGTAACGGCTATTAATATTTAGGTAGTTTGAATTTCAATTTTATGAGTGGCGTTCTAAGCTAACAATGCTTGCTAAAAATAGCCGCTTGCGCGTCGCACGCTCGTTTTTGTGTTTGATATTGTAAACGTTTTGGCGAAAATTGCCCAGAAAACTTTTTTGTTCCTGTCTCTATGAACACGAGGGAACATTTTAGTCTTTGAATGAGCGCGGGTATCGGCGGATACCATTTAAATCTCTCTCATTATACTCTCTTTCATTATACTTATTTTGTGCAGGGCTTTTTCCATGAAACAACTTTAAAAGAATATTTGGAGTTGTTAGAATGCTAGAGTTAGGCTATATAATCATTCCGACACTATTGTACCTTTCATTACTACTTCTGCATTCTGTAATAAATCACCTGGGCAAACAACGTGAAAATAGAGAAGTCGTGAGTGCACAAGAAGCCTTCTTTCTCAACTATGTTGAATGTATGACAACATTAATATAATCCGAACACTCTGATGATTTGATTTTCCTGCAGAAATGATTCCCGAAGTGAACTTGCTTGATGCATTAAGTTGAAAAACTGACTTCTTACCGACTAGGTGCAGTTCCAGACCACTGTGGAACGGTGTGAGCGATGCAAATGAAGTGAATGATGCGAATCATCTGAATATTCTGAGTGATGAGATTACCACGAAAAAAAACTCTGTCTTCTCTATTGATCTGATTGGGACCGAAGCGAAGATGGTGCGAAGAGAAAAAAAACTTCTCATTCGTAAGTCACTCACCATGGCACGGGACAATCAACGCGTTCGTTTCATTTATGAGTGCATGCTTTGTTACCACTGAACTGAGTACTTCTGGTTGCAGACAACGTATTTGAGTGTAATGAGGCGATAATCAGCATCACTGATAAAAAGTTTGGATTTTCGGCGAATAACGCCTAGCTCGGACACCATGAGTAGACGCCAATCGTCCACTATGATATCCTCTATACCAGTATTAGATTTTTTTTTTACAGAACCTCTCCGTCCCAACAGGTCAACAAATGTTTGTTACTGTTCGATAGCACGATTGGGAGTGGGTGGACTGTATAAAAATTCCTTCCCATTTTTGCGCATTGGGTTAAGGGTTTCTCACCCTTTCTCGGATTTTTTACCTTGGGCAATTAAGGCCCATTGATTTGGGCCTTTAAGGACGTATTCGCGCGGACCATAGCCACTTGGCAGATAAAACGTTCGGATTTCCACAGTACACTAAAACATACCTGTGGGCCCGTTCCTAAACCACGTGGTCATGTTTTGATCTATTCTTATACCCCCCGTACCCCACCGTGGCCTTTCGTGGTCTTTTGGACAACTCCCCCCTTGCGACTTAAACCACGTGGTCTTTTCATTTTTCAAGTGCCGAAAATTCACCTAAATTTTTACATTTTTATTACTAAACTTTCAGTACCTACCTTCTATATTTTGAAGAAAAAAATGCAAAAGCTTCATTTTTGACTTGCAACAATAAATTATAAGTCAGGAAAAAAGACCACGTGGTCATTTCGGTAACCCCCCACCCCCGTGCGTGGTCTCTCGTGGTCTTTTGACAATCCAAAATTTCCCACGACATGACCACGCGGTTTAGGAACGGCCCCTGTTCCCATCACTAACTATATTTACAAATTAATTATTATTTACACGTAGTTTCGCGGGAATGCGAAGATGAACGGGAATAGAAGGTGTGACTAGACTTAGAAAAAAAATCCCTCGTCCAGACGTCAGTCTAGTCACACCTTCTATTCCCGTTCATCTTCGCATTCCCGCGAAACTACATACATTGCCCACTTTACTAAACTTAAAATGTAAGTCAATTATGACAAAAAATGAAATTAGTTCGTAAAGTACTATTTACACGACAACGGCATTGGCATGCTGAGGTACGGGAACACAATAGTAGAGGGTGAATCTGTGTGACCGAATCAGTTAACCCACTGTGGAAGAACGAAATGTTTCACACAGCAATTGGATATTCTTTATTTTTACATGAATATCAAAGACCCAACGACTGTGAGTATGAGGAAGTCCTTGATTTCAAAATCGCGAACTATGCAAATATTGAAAACAAATTAAACTGTGTCAATTGGCAACAAATTTTTAGAGATGAAGGAAATGTCGAATCATCTGTTAGCGTCTTTTACAAAATTCTGTACAACATCATCTCTCAAGAAATTCCATTGAAGAAAAAACGACGCCACGCTAACACTAAACATCCAGTCTGGTTTAACAAACAAATAAAAATTTTAAAAAACCGCAAACAAATAGCTCACAAAATTTTCAAAAAGCACAATAGCAGTGAAAATCTAGCAATTTACTTGGAAATATGCGATCAACTGAACAATCAGTGATGCATTTGAAGAATTCAATACAAAAACTGAACTAGAAATTAAGTCTTGTCCAAAGAACTTCTTCAATTGCGTCAATACAAAACTAAAATCAGACAATTTTCCATCAATAATGCAACTCGATGAACATGTTGGTGATAACTCGGAGAAAAATTGCAATCTCTTTGCAAAATTTTTCCAGGAAATCTATACCACATTTTCCGAAGAAAATCGCGATCGCGATTATTTTGCATTTCATCCAGAATATCCAAGAATCGTTGGTGTCAACCAACTTCAGGTACAGGATGTTTTGCAGGGTCTGAGAAATTTAGACCCTTCCAAAGGACCTGGACCTGACAGAATACCTCCAGCACTCATGAAAAATCTTTCGAAGGAACTTACATCTCCTTTGTTCTGGCTGTTCAATATGTCGTTGGAAACTGGAGTCTTCCCAAATATATGGAATAGCTCATTTTTAGTGCCTATTTTCAAATCTGGGCGTAAATCTGACATACGTAATTATCGTGGAATCGCTATTATCTCTTGCATTCCAAAACTCTTTGAGACAAATTTACTTGAATTCGTAGATTACTCATTGAATGCAATGGATAATGGGAACCATGTTGAAGCTCTCTATACAGACTTTAGCAAAGCATTTGATCGTATTGACATACCAATGCTACTTTTAAAACTGCAAAAAATTGGAATTGAGTCTGGTCTCCTGAAGAGGCTTGAATCATATTTAACAAACAGGCAACAAATAATAAAATTCAATGGAAAAAAGTCAAATCCCATTCAAGTTACTTCAGGTGTTCCCCAAGGCTTCCTTCATCCTCAAAAATGTTAAAGTTCTAATATATGCCGACGATATGAAGCTGTTTTTGGAAATAAAAAATCAAGAAGACATCAATGTATTTCAGAATGAAATCCACACATTTTACATCTGGTGTAAAAAAAGCCTACTTGAAGTAAATGTAAAAAAAAATGCAATGTAATATCCTTTAGCAGAAAATTAACAACACCCAAAATTGTAATTGCATTAGGGGATCAGAATGTGAAGAAATGTGATAAAGTTAGGGATTTAGGAATAATCTTAGATTCTAAACTTAATTTCATCGACCACTATAACACTATCATACACAAGGCAAACAACATGTTAGGGTTTATCAAACGCTTCTGTTATAATTTCCAAGACCCGTACACTATCAAACTGTGTATATTGCCTATGTGAGGTCAATACTGGAATACTGTAGCATTGTGTGGTCTCCTCGTCCTGGCGTACATGAAGAAAGAATAGAATCAGTACAAAAGCAATTTCTACTATATGCTCTTCGTAAGCTAGGTTGGACCGCACATCGTCTTCCGTCATATGAAGCACGCTGCATGTTGATTGACATTCAAACATTAAAAGAACGGCGAGAGTACGCGATGGCTTCATTTGTAAACGATATCGTTTCGCAGAACGTTGACTCAGCAGTACTACTTTCTAAATTGAACTTTTATGCACCCATTCGACAACTTCGACACCGTAGTTTATTTGCTTTTAACCATCATCGTACGGAATACGCAAAAAATGGACCTATGAATAGTATGATGAATTCTTATAATCAACACTGCGAAGCCATTGACTTTACGATGTCCCGGTATAAACTGAAACAGTATTTCAAGTCCTTGAGGCTGAGGACACAAAATTAATTTGTTTTATGTTCGTGTATAGTTTAGAAATTAACGTAACTAGTCTACATATATGATTGACGAAATAAATAAATAAATAAATAAATAAATTCGACTTTGGTTTAGAACTAGTTATACCTTTCCCAGTAGTTTAATCGGCTAAAACACCTTGCCGGAGACAACGGAGATTGCGGGTTCGAGTCCCGTCTGGACGAGGGAAATTTTTTTCTAAGCCTAAAAGTCACACCTTCTATTCCCGTTCATTTTCGCATCCTCGCAAACTGCATACATTGCCCGCTTTACTAAACTTAAAATGTAAGTCATATGACAAAAATGAAATTAGTTCGTAAAGTAAATTTAGCCAACGGAGCTCTTCCGTGATACGCGTTTGAAGTCTAGCCAGCAACTGAAGTGTCTCATCGCTTGCGCCGCTGTAGATATAATAAGTCGTTATACACAGTGTGCGTGAAGAGATCACTCTCTCAGTTGCAGAAATAAACTCCCACCGGGCAGTGTGTGCAGTTCATCTTTGGCATGCTGAGATACGGGAACACAATAGTAGAGGGTGATTCGACTTTGGTTTAGAACTAGTTATACCTTTCCCAGTAGTTTAATCGGCTAAAACACCTTGCCGGAGACAACGGAGATTGCGGGTTCGAGTCCCGTCTGGACGAGGGAAAATTTTTTCTAAGCCTAAAAGTCACACCTTCTATTCCCGTTCATTTTCGCATCCTCGCAAACTGCATACATTGCCCGCTTTACTAAACTTGAAATGTAAGTCATATGACAAAAATGAAATTAGTTCGTAAAGTAAATTTAGCCAACGGAGCTCTTCCGTGATACGCGTTTGAAGTCTAGCCAGCCTTCAGTTGCAGTCTCATCGCTTGCGCCGCTGTAGATATAATAAGTCGTTATACACAGTGTGCGTGAAGAGATCACTCTCTCAGTTACAGAAATAAACTCCCACCGGGCAGTGTGTGCAGTTCATCGTTGGCGTGCTGAGATACGGGAACACAATAGTAGAGGGTGATTCGACTTTGGTTTAGAACTAGTTATACCTTTCCCAGTAGTTTAATTGGCTAAAACACCTTGCCGGAGACAACGGAAATTGCGGGTTGGACGAGGGAAAATTTTTTCTAAGCCTAAAAGTCAACTTCTCTTCCCGTTCATTTTCGCATCCTCGCAAACTGCATACATTGCCCGCTTTACTAAACTTAAAATGTAAGTCATATGACAAAAATAAAATTAGTCCGTAAAGTAAATTTAGCCAACGGAGTTCTTCCGTGATACGCGTTTGGAGTCTAGCCAGCAACTGAAGTGTCTCATCACTTGCGCCGACATAATAAGTCGTTATACACAGTGTGCGTGAATAGATCACTCTCTCAGTTACAGAGATAAACGTAAATTTTCAAACACAACATTCATGCAAGGGAAAAAATATTCAACATTCATGCATTTTCAACTTTTCACAAAATAATAGTAAATTTAATACTCATGGAAAAACTTTGATTTTAGCGCTATTAATCTTTCAATGCAAAGTACTTCGAATTAAAAAAAATATAAAAATAGGGGGTAAGGTCCTACGGGAAACGTCTATTATACTTGCAGTTTTGAACAACGAAACTGTTCGCGCAGAATCTAATTTATTCTACCGCATGGAGGAAGATGATAGAAGAGACGAGAACTTTCGCCGCTATTAAATCAGTATAAATACCGCGCTTCTGCGCAAGCATTGTGTATTCTGAACCGAGAGTGTGTATTTTAAACCGAGTGTTTATTTCCAAGTTGTAAGTGTAACGAAGTGTTTTTAATTAAGGGTTAAAGTGAAAGATCTCAGTGCTTTATCATTAATCGGAAAGTATTTAGAAGTGCGCATTGGATTTAAGTGTGGTGGCTCATTTTTCTTGTGTTTAAACAGTATTCGCGCTGTCTCCCGAGCCAGTTATCCTTTTGTGTGTGCGCCGTGTGTGCGACTTCCGCGTCCTTTGCTTGCTTCGTTCTTCGCTTTGTACTGTGTGACGGTAAGGAAGCCAGTTGCGCTGATCATTTAGTTTTCAGTCGGCAGCGATTCTGATAGCGGTTTTTAGAGGCACCGCTCGCCCACCCGCCTCTACGTGTTGACGAAGGCGTCAACATAATTTGGTCCTTCGAACCGGATTTGAAAAATCATACAGTGAACGTTTACCGTTTTAGTGAAAAGTGTGCTTCCGCGTGAAGATTGAACAAAATTTCTTGTGACAATTGACACGAACATAGTGTGAAAGTGCTACTGATCCAACATCAGTGCGTTTTGTTTCCGTGGGTATAGTCACATCCAGATGCCGTTATCCCACACGCCGGAGAAAAAAGTAGCCGAGTCTACGATGGATGCTGCAAAGCCGTTCATTTATCAGCGCGGCCAAGTGAAGGCCAAGGTTACCGCATTGCTCAAGCAAATAGAGCGTGCAGAAAAAGATACGTCTCAGGTGAGTCTTCCTGTTCTCAAAGTAATTTCGAAAAAATTGGATTCCCATTACACCGAATTTAATATGCTTCATGAAAAAGTCCTCATTACGATTCCTAGTGCCAAACTTGAGGATCAAGATTAAAAGGTTAGCGAGTTTGAAGCCCTTCATACAGACGCCATGATCAGAGTGGAATGTCTGATTGAAATGATTCAAAATCATCCAATCCCATGACTGCAGTTGCGCCTATTCTTTCCTCTAGCGCTAGCCAGTTTCCTCAGCAACAATCGTTGCAAGCTCCAATTTCGACATTTGATGGAAAGTATGAAAACTGGTCACGTTTTAATGCATTGTTTACGGATATAATTGGTCGATGTACAGATTCTGATGCTATCAAGTTACTTCAACTCGATAAAGCGTTGGTTGGTGCTGCTGCAGGTATCATTGATTCGAAAATAATTATGCTCATGCATGGGATATTTCGATAGAACGTTTTGAGAACAAACGTGTTATTATCGATTCTCACCTCTCAGGGCTGTTGAGTTAAAAAAAGATGACTAAAGAATCTCATAGTGAACTGCGCGCTCTTATTGAAACCTGTAACCACCATGTGGAAGGGCTCAATCGATGGCACTGCTTCGTTGTTCGTAAATAAACTATTGATTTCTTGTCTTGATCCTGTAACCCGCAACTCATGGGAACGAACTCTAAAACATGGTGATATACCTGACTTGAAAGGAACAATGACTTTCCTCAAGGATCAGTGTCGCATTTTAGAACGCTGTGAAACCGATAGGTTGCAAGCCACAAGACAAACCCAGGATAAATCTTCGCCACCTCTTTCGAAATTTGCCAACGCAAAGATTCATGCGGTATCTACTCTTCCAAAATCGAACCTTTGTCAGTTTTGCGGCGAAGAGCATTTAAACTTCCAGTGTACGGAATTTCGCCACATGGCGATTTCCGATCGATTACACAAAGTCAAAGAATCTCGAGTTTGCTTTAACTGCCTCCGTCGTGGGCACCATTTTACCGATTGCCCTTCGAAAAATACGTGTAGTAAATGTAAAAGACGACACCATACTTTGCTACATATAGAAACGTCCAATGTGACTGAGAGTACAAAACCTTTGAGTGAGCCTTCGAATTCAAGCATACAGAGTCAACTTAAGCCCAAAATACAATCTACTGAAAACTCAAAGCGTGAGCAATCATCCCAGAGCCAGACAATTTCGTCATCCTGTTCAGTAAATGTTGGAAAGGCACATCTTCCGAATGTGTTGTTGCTAACAGCAATAGTTAATTTGATTGATAGCAAGGGTCAAGGCATCCCTTGTAGAGAATTTCTGGACTGTGGTGCTCAGACAAATCTGATTTCGCACGAAATGTACCGCAAGTTGGGTTTAGATGGTGAATCAGTCAACATCGATGTCCTTGGTGTTAGCAATGCTCGTTTCAAGGCCAATCGACTTGTTACAGTAAGAATGAATTCGCAACATACTAATTATAAAACAAACTTTAAGTGCCTAGTTGTTCCCAGAATCACTAGTCATCTGCCGTGTAGATCCATCGATATAGCGAATTGGAAAATTCCATCTGGGCTGCGTTTGGCCGATCCCTCGTTTAATAAGCCTTCGGATGTAGATTTGCTGATCGGTATTACACACTTCTTCTCGTTAATGAAATCAGGACAGTATGTTATCGATCACGGTTTACCAGAACTCCGTGAACAGAATTAGGCTGGGTCATCTCTGGTGAAGTACATATCGTTTATGATCCGGTTGTTAATTCTCAATCAGTGAATGCAGTATCGATTGAATCCCTAAACAAAATGATTAAACGATTTTGGGAAGTGGAAGAGTTGATTGCCTCAAGCAGAGTAACATCCATGTGAGAAAATCTTTCGTAGAACTTATCGCAGAAATGATTCCGGACGCTTCATAGTAGACCTTCCGTTTCGTGATAACGTTGACCTGTTGGACAGTAATCGATCGTCAGCCCTCCGCCTTTTCTTTTTCCTCGGGAAACGATTGCAACAAAATCCTGAGCTACATCGTTTGTACTCCCAATTTATAAATGAATATGAATCTCTCGGCCATTGCAAGGAAATTCAGGAAAAATTTGATCAGCCTGGCAAGTTGGTATATTATCTACCTCACCATGCTGTACTGCGCCCAACCAGCTCTAGCACAAAACTTTGATTGATATCTATATTACTTCATTTTCGCCGCTTTCCATTCGCGTTCACCGCTGATATATCGAAAATGTACAGACAAATCCTTATAAACCCGGAACAAACTTCCGTTCAACGCATATTTTGGCGTGTCAATCCAAGTGAAAGTTTACGAGTCCTGGAGCTACAAACCGTGACTTATGGTACAGCAGCAGCCCCATTCCTGGCAACCCGATCATTAGTACAGTTATGCGAAGATGAAGGTTCACAGTATCCTTTGGCTTCACGCATTATTCTTCAAGACTGCTATGTAGATGATTTGATAACTGGTGCTGATACTATAGAAAAAGCCATTGAAAGCCAACGTCAAATCCGTTCACTGTTATCAAAGGGACAGTTTCCAATACACAAGTGATGTGCTAACGATGCCAGAATTTTGAGTGATATTCCAGATAACGAACGTGAGAAGCTAGTTTATCTCAATCAGACATCAGCTGACCAAGTTATCAAGACTCTTGGACTGATATGGAACCCTTCGAGTGACAAATTTCTATTCGCATTTGATCTCATATCGGATGGTAAACCTATAACAAAAAGGCGTTTATTTTCCATAATTGCAAGATCATTTGATCCTTTGGGATTTCTTCCACCCACTGTGGTGCTTGCGAAGCAGTTGATGCAAAAGACTTGGGTGGCCAAGCTGAAATGGGATTGCCCATTGGATGGAGAGCTTCTCGAAACGTGGTCTAAGTTTTATAGCGCTTTGCAACATGTTAACACTGTTAACTTGGTTAACCCATAAAGTGCTTCCAGCTCTCCAAATGCATTTTTTTGTTATTCGTCTTTGGTTACAAAGCCAAATAGTTCTGGCTTGGTTGAAAAAGCCACCCTCACTGCTAAAATCGTTCAATCAGACACGTGTTAAAGAAATTGTTTCGAACAATGACAATTTCTCTTGGTCTTACGTACGTTCAAAGAAGAATCCTGCTGATGTTGTTTCGAGAGGTCAACTGCCAGAGAAATTAAAACTTAATCAACTATGGTGGGAAGGTCCATCATTTCCAAAATTCGGAAACTACCAACCGATAGCTCTTGATGATATTCCTGATGATGAATTGCCTGATATAAAACCGGTTTCAGTGCTGGTCATGTCTTTGGTGAATTGTGATGATCTCCCACTTTTCAAAAGGTTCAGTTCCTTTCGAAAGTTACAATGCGTTTTGGCATATGTGCAACGTTTCTGTAACAACTGTCGTATTAAAAACCGCTCCGAACGGCTTAGAAAGTCTAATCTTACTATAACGAAGCTTCGAGCATTTACACACTATAGTAGTTGTTATCCAGCAAAAAACTCTGTAAGATGAAATTATTCGAGTAGAAGGAGAACCATGCCATAAAATTGGATCGCTTCGACCAGGACACAACTTATTGCGCGGGGGAGGAGTTTTGGAGCATCTCACTCCAATTTACATCATCGCTGCGGGACAATGCTCTTTCCATTCACTACACCAACGTATAATCTCCTTCACGAATAAAGGAATGCTCCGAAGGACATTTCATGACGCTTCTGGTATATTCTCCTGCTGAATGGAACACAAAACGTGAGCGACTGCGCTGCAACAGAATCTAATTCATTCTACCGCATGGAGGAAGATGATGGAGGATACGAGAACTTTCTGCGTCGCTATTGAATCAGTATAAATACCACGCTTCTGCGCAAGCTAGTACATTGTGTATTCTGAACCGAGAGTGTGTATTTTAAACCGAGTGTTCATTTCCAAGTTGTAACGAAGTGTTTTTAATTTAAGGTTAAAGTGAATGATCTCAGTGCTTTATCAATAATCCGAAAGTATTTATTTGTGTTCGCTAGCAGTGCGCATTGGACCTTAGTGTGGTGGATCATTTTTCTTGTGTTTAACCCGTAATGACCCGGGAAGGAACCTGTTTTTTGAAAATGCTCGTTCTCAGCACTAGAACGGCCGATTTGGGAAAACTTGGAATTTTATGCAAGGGGAATAGTAGCTCTAAGTTTTGGTAAAGGTAAACCCCTTTCCCCTTTTGGTAAACCCCTCTGGACCCCTCCCCGTTTTTGTGAGACGCAAATATGTCTGTGTTTTTTTTAATTTTTCAAACAGATTGAGCAAACACTGGGAATTTTCATACGTATCAATTGCTCCATGTATGAAATCATGTCAGTTGGATGAAATATGTATGCGAGAGTGAATTTTGGAGTTTCCAAATTATTTCAGTACAAAATCACAAAACTACGTATTTTTATAAAAATTCAAACAACAAAACCGTTTTTCAAATTTTAAGCTCTACATTTTTGCGGTAAGGTCTCCTGAATCCATACGCCATGAAATATTTATTTTAGCATGCAAACATTTTGAGAAAAACCAGTTTGAATTCACCAAAGTACGTATTTTCATGGAAACCTGATTTTCTCAGTCTCCCACGGTAGGTTTCAATTAGCTCTTCAATTTTCAAGCTCTATATTTTTAGAGTAACCTCTTCTGAGTCCAAAAATGGTGAAAGATTTTTTGTAGCATGCACAGATTTGGAGAAAATCAAGTTTCCATAAGAACCCTTACTTTAGTTAATTCAAACTCGTTTTTCTCTAAATCTGTGCATGATAGAATAAATATTTCAGCATTTTTGGAAGCTATTTAATACGCTACACTTTCACTTTTTTTATTCACTTTCACTATTTAATTCTATCACTTTTAAAAGTGATAGAATTAAATAGTGAAAGTGAATAAAAAAAGTGAAAGTGTAGTGAAGTTTTTCTATCAAGACGCTCGAACAGAAGTGAATATATTTAATACGGTTAGAGAAGAGATCGATCATTAGAAATTTTTTTTTATCTAACTGCTAGGTGGATTGATCGAAAAACCGATAACGTCAAAAGTAAGGCCTTGTTCTATGAAACAATTTTGCTGAATCCACACGCAAAAGTTGAAGTCTTGTACAATCATTGTGTCTTCCCGATTCGCACAAATGTTGCACATAAATCGCACAATAAATGTGTGAAACGTATAACGCAACACTTGTACTGCGAATACATTGACAAAGAATGAAATCAGAATATGTATCATATACCGACACTTTATTTCTCACGTCGAGTGTATTAGTGACTGCTACTCATGGAGCAGTGCAAGCAGCAAACAACTACTTTTGAACTCACTAGATTTAAATAGCTATAATCAGGGCCGGATTTACGATTGTGGGGGCCCGGGGCCCAGTTATAGTGGGGGCCCCGAAATAAAACAAAACCTTTTTTTTATCGTACGAGTTAAAAACATTTATTTGCTATTGAAAAGTTATCAAAAATTTGTTAAATTTTTTCTTTCGTGTTGTTTTGCAGAAAACTTATTAATTAAATAATCAACATTCAACTCCTTCAGTATACTCGTACTCGAAACTTAATAATGCTAAGACTGCCTTTCATTCTCCACAGTCGTACGCAACCTATTTTTAATTAGTTTCATCTTCGATTTTTTTTTCTTGACACCTGAAAAAAAAAACCTAATTTGAAAAAATTGCGATCCACAGGCAAAAATTTGCACACAATTTGAGAAAGACTGCGCAAATATAAGACGACTCTGACAATAATCTACAGAAACTAGGAAAAAACTACACACATCTGCAGGTCAATTAAATCTGCACACGAAATCAGAAAATCTGCATTTTGCAAAGCACATCTGGTGTTCCTGATTCGGACAAGTTAGCAAAAGCAATGCATTAAAAAAACTTGTGGGTTATTTTCTTTCTCTGCTTTATCTCCCATGCGCGCTGGTTCGATTCAAATGGTGTGTTAATGTGTGTCATTCCAAGAGAATCCAAGGCAGGGATGCCACATATACAGATTTTTCTGTATTATACAGATTTTTGAATTAAAAAAGCAATACAGAATCTGTATTACAGAATTACAGAATATTGTCAAAAATACAGATTTTACAGAATCTTTTGCTATTCGAAATGAAATCAATTTTTTGGAAGGTTAAATTCAACTCAACGACCTTCAAACTTTTGTGAAAAAACCTGATGCTGTTTATGTTAGTATCGTTGCAGAAGAAGAGGGATGAGGCTTGGACGAAGGCGGAAAATAACGTTTCGAAATATTTGACGGGATTTCTATTTAAAATTTGTGAAACAAATTGCAAAGCTGTTCGATTTTATCGATTCTGTTGTAAAAACGGTAGCTTTATTCAATTCTAAACATTCGTGAAATTGGAAAATTTAAATGATTTGATTTCCAAAATTCGTAACAGTAACTGATCGACAAGACATGAATAACGAGTTTTACTCGCTAAGAACAAACTTTTTGACCGGAAGATTCGATGAAACAGATGACTTAACTTGGTCTGAGTAGTTGGACGCCACAATGCGAATGGTAAATTTATGTTTCCGTTACTAAGATCATTTGTGCGAATTTTTTCAATAATTCCACATTCTTCGGCTTTTGTAGAACGCATATTTTCAATATATAATTGCAGCAAGTCTAAAGCCAGAAATCTCATGGCCCCTAAGCTTATGAGCTCAATTTTAAAAGCTGAAAGCTACGTTGCTAACCAAGCAGGAGCTACTAGAATTAAATCAACAAAAACATGCATGAACATCACGTAAAGATAAATAAGCAATATCGTGTTCAGTTACTACATTTGATTAACTCGCCTAATTATAAGTTTGGAACCAATAAAAAATTAGGCCAAAGCAAAGAATGGTGATTTGTTTCAATATATTCTTTAAGGAAGAAGATTTTCATGCAACATTTTTAGTTTGCTGGATACAGATTTTTTATATAGATTTTTTAGCCCATGAAACAGATAATACAGACATTTTCGAGCAAAAATACAGAAATAAATGTGGCAACCCTGATCCAAGGGGAGCTCCATGGATGTAGTTGTGATATTGGCGCTAGCGAAAAAATAACACTGAAAGAAAGTGTCAGATTGAAATGGTCTGATCAAATTTTCTTACTGTAATTCGAACTTTTGATTAAATCTCATTTTTTAAAGAGAAAAAATCTTTTTCTCAATTTGTGGGGGCCCCAAAAATGTGGGGGCCCGGGGCCCGGGCCCCCTGGGCCCCCCCATAAATCCGGCTCTGGCTATAATATTCGAACGAGATAAAGATGGATTTGGTCATTAAAAAGTACCATTGAATGATTTGCAAAAAAAAAAACGAAACAAAATTCTGTTCACACCATTTTGTAATCAACGCTAGCTTCACCGCAAAACTAGCAAAACCCTCCATTCCACAAAACCACAAAAGCGTTGCCGGTTTTTTATGGCAACACTTGTAAATTGTGAATAATTATTATTTGTCATCCTTTGCACGCGCTTTTTTCTCAAGCGACGAGAGAAATTTCTCTCTCGCTCGTAGAATTTCCATTTACGTGCGACAAGACTAGACACGTCACATACAATTTGCTGGTTGCTCTTTCGCTTCTCTTTCGGTTCGTATTGCGACGCGCAAGGTCTCGTCGCTTTACGAACTGAGCAAGATACCCGTGCTGTACATACTGGCGGTGCGTGCTTGCTGCGGGGAATGCATGAAGAAGAAAGAATATCTCGAAAGCGTGTGTGCAAAAGACTTGAGAAGCGTAGCATATGTCTCGTTCTCAAGCAGAAATGAGGAGAAAGGTTTTGCTTCTCGCTCGCTTTGCAATGCTGCTTGATACCAGTTGAAACTGTTTAAGTGTAGTAGTTAGGAGCTGCCAGATACATTGAAAAAACGCTAGAGCAGTAATTGCGTTATGCCCAACACGCAATCATTGTACTGGTTCCAAATTACATCAACTTTTGCGCTGAAAACGCACAATTTTGTACTGGTTTTACACCATCCAACTTTTGCGTGCACCAATTATTAATGTCTTGAAATATATCACTTGGAATGTGTAGAAACCATAGGCGTAGCAAGAGGGGGGCAGTTGTTGTAGTTGTTGACATTGGTGCAGAATTTTGTTTTCAATAACTCTAATAGCACAAAACGACAATTTTAGCCCATAGAAACATCTGTGTAAAGTATCAACCAGATCAAAAATAATTGATTGAAATGCTTGCCCTATGTTGCGAGGAATTGCACAGGTTTTTCAGTTGATCCACCAAAGAAATTGCAGCGGCGAAAGTACCGGGCAAATCCGCTTGCATCAACTAGCTTGGAGTATTGGAACCGAGCTGTGACAATTCCTTACCTGGATTCTCTTGTAATCTCACTGGAAACACGGTTCAGTGAAGATTGTGCACCTGCCTACGCGTTGCCCTTGTTGAATTACGCTAACGTACAATAAGGTGATACGCATGTCGTTGGAAGAGTGTTCAAGCGCAAAACCGAAGCTTTCGTAATTTTTTACGAAGTTGACAATTTTGTTGGAGAGGTGGAAGTCTGGTATCAATATTGTAGCAGCATGAGAGCAGACCGTAAGGACTTGGAAGAGCTGCATCTCTGCTGTATATGCTGTATCTAATCCATAGCGAGATACCTCGGTAAGAGCAAAATAAAACCTAAATTAATCCACCTAGCGGTCAGACCCAGCCTTTCTCATTCATACCTTTATTTGTAAAAATAGATTTACAAGAAAGCTTCAATCCAATAAATGTACTTCCACTCTTTAGGTTCTAAAATATTGAATATATGATAGTTTGAGACCCCTCCCTCTTCTGGAAGGGTGGGGTCCCATACAAATGAAACCTAAATTTCTGCGCAAATCAAGAACAAACCAAGCAAATGAAACCGAATTCGGCATGTGGATGTTTTAAGGGGTAAAAAATATGTCTAAAATAGTTGGATGCCCCTCCCTTTTCTGGAAGGGAGGGATTCCATACAAATGAAACACAAATTTCTGCACATCTCGAGAACTAATCAACCAAATTTGGCAGGCAAATATTTTTAGCGGTAAAAAATATGTCCATAATGTATTGACACCCCTCCTTCTTTTGGTGTTTCTGCCTGCCTATGCTCCATTCTATAACCCGATTGCCATACAAATGAAACACATATTTTTTGCACATCTCGAGAACTAACCGAGTAAATGGAACCAAATTTAGCATGTGAATGTTTTTAGGAGTAACAAATATGTCCATAATGGTGCGACTCCCCTCCCTTTTCTGGAATAGAAGGGTTCCATACAAATGAAACACAAATTTCTGCACATCTCGCGAACATATCAACTAAATGGAACCATATTTGGCAGGTGAATGTTTTTAGTGGTAACAAATATATTCCATAATCGACCTCAAGCAACATTTTGGATTGTAAGATGGCAGGGGCTTCCGGTTTCTGAAAAACAGCCAAAAATGGCCGATATCCACCCAATATAATACTATCCGGATCTAGAATGATACACAGGAGATAAAATTGACCAATGATACCCTTTTGAATCCTAAGATGGCGACTTCCGGTTTCTGAAAAACAGCTGAAAATGACCGAATAACACCCAACATGAGTGTTTCTTTAACCAGTATGACGTTCAAAATCCAGAAATTGTCTCCAAATGCCAATATGAAATCCAAAATGGTGACTTCCGGTTACGAAAAAACAGCGGCAAACGACCAAATACCACCCAATATGGGTATTTCCGGAATCGTAATGGTGCACTGGAGCCACAAATCGACTTCAGACAACATTTTGAATTGTAAGATGGCAACTTCCGGTTTCTGGAAAATAGCCTGAAACGAACGATTCCCATTAAATATGAGTATCTCCGGAACCAAAAAGATGCACAGAAGCTAAAAATTGATCACAGACACAAGCTTGAATTTTAAGATGGTGACTTCCGGTGTCTAGCATACAGCCGGAAATGACCAAGTAGCATTCATTATGAATGTTTTCGGAACCAGAATTGCGCCCAGATGACAGAAATTGATTTTAACAGGCAATTTTAAAGTCCAAAATGACGACTTTAGGTTTCTGAAAAACAGCCCAAAGTGACCAAATACCACCCAATATGAGTATCTCAAGAGCCAGAATGTTGCAAGAAGCTAAAAATTGACCTCAGACACCATTATGAATTGTAGGATGGCAACTTATGGTTTCTGGAAAACAACCAAAAATGGCCGATTTCCGTCTAACATGAGTATCTCCGGATCTAGAATGAACCACAGCAGCTGAAATCGACTAAAGACAACATTTTGGATTCTAAGTTGGCGGTTCCTGGGAAACAGCCGAAAATGATCGAATAACACCCAATATGGGTATTTTTTCAACCAGAATGGCCCTCATAGGCCAGAAATTATATTAAATACCATTTTGAAATCCAAGATGGCGACTTCCGGTTTGTGAAAAACAGCCCAAAATAACGAAATACTATCCAATATGAGAATCTCTGGAAGTAGAATGATGCAATGAGCTTACAATTGACCTCAGGCACCATTTTGAATTGCTAAATGGCAACTTCTAGGAAACAGTCGAAAATGACCGAATAATACTCAATATGGATATTGCCGTAATCGAGATGATGCATAGAAACCAAACATTGACCCTGGACACCATTTTGAATTTAAAGACGACCACTTTTAGTTTCTGGAAAACAACCAAAATAACTAAATACCTTCCAATATGGGTATTTCCGGTGTCAGATTGATGCCAGAAAATCTGCTGAAAATGACCGAATACCACTCAATATGAATATATTCAGAATTAAGGCGATGTACAGAAGCCAAAAGTCGAGGATGTTGTCATTTCGATAAAACCAATCATTCAAACGATTTGTCTTTTGACTTTGATCATATCCTATGGCCGATTCTTCGTGCATTTGCAGACTAAACACATCGCAACGAATCATTGAATTCGGAACGTTCAAATAGTACGATACCACATTTAGATTATTTTGAGGTCACCTATATCGATCAAAGCAAGTATAGTTTTAAATAGTCTTTGAATTTTTTTTCTCTCCATAACTTTTGAGCCACATATCAAATTGTTATGAAGTTTGTTATTTGTAAGTTTGAGAGATGACTCGATCATATGACACTAGTTATGTTCAAATAAGTCATGTAATCTTTGAGATAATAGACTTTCGTTGTTTTATTAACAACTTAATACATAACGGTGGCTTTATTTCGATTATAATCAGATGAAATGGAAACGTATAGGGCAGCCAAACTTTGAAACCAAGTGTTCAATCAGATTTCATCAGTTAACCCTTAACTAGCCCGCTCATCTGATAATAATATTGATCAAGTCGGTTGTGTAGTTTCTGTGATAATGAAGTTTCGTGATTTTCACATTTCGGTACATTACAGACGAAGTTACTGTCCGATTACAGAAAAATTCAATAGGGTGTTATGAGGCATCTAGACTTATTAATTGACACTAATTTTGTGGAAATCGGGTCAGCCATCTCTGAGAAAAGTGAGTGAGTCCAAGTAGTCTTCGGAATATGTTCCTTTTCATAGCTGGTTTTCACATTTTTAAACATAACAGGCAAAGTAATAGTCCGATTGCAAAACAAATCAATAGGGTCTTATGGGGCAACTAGACCTTCCGTTTGACACTGATTTTATGAAAATCGGTTCAGCCATCTCTGAGAAACATGAGTGAGATTAAACAGTCTTCAGAACACGTTTCTTTCCATAACTTTTGAACTACAAGTTCAATCTGTATAAAATTCGAAAATTAAGGGTTTTCAAGGTAGCCCGTTCATTTGAAATCAATTTTGTTCAAATCGGTTGCGTAGTTTTTGAGATAATGATGTTTAATGATTTTTACATTTTGATACATAACCTCTAAACTAAAAATCCGATTACAATGAAATTTAATAAGGTTTTATGGGACAACAAGACCTTTCATTTGCAATTAATTTCATGAAAATCGGTCTAGTCATCTCTGAGAAAAGTGAGTGAGAATAAAAATCTGCACATACACACACACACATACACACATACACACACACACATACAGAAAATGCTCAGCTCGTCGAGCTGAGTCGAGTGATATATGCCATTCGGCCCTTTGGAGCACTTTTTTACTTTCGGTTTTGCAAGTGATTGCTATACCTTTCTAGGAGAAAGGCAAAAAGTATAAATAAGGATTTCTATCTCTGAGCTGACATTTTCTTTTCAGAATTCAAGCATTGGAAAATCGTCAAAGAATGTTGTTAATATTGTTGAAAAAAAATCTTTTGCATCTGCATACACATAACAATTATCTTCAAAGAAATCTATTTTTTTTTCTTTACTTTACGTTTTCCAAATAATGTTCGGTGCCGTTAATATAAATGTTTTTCGTAGGGTTGGGAACATATTCTAAGCAGCTTTAGGAACCGCCTATGTATTCAGACGAAATACTCGAAATGTGTTGGGTGAACTCAAACAGTAGTACAGTCCCTCTACAATTATGGGTTAGTCAACGTGTTGTCTGAATATTCAAAGATGGATATAAAATCGGAAAAATTATCAACTACGGATGTTTTACTATCTATCTCTGTGTTCTGAAGTGTACTTTCGATCAACAATTAGTTTCACTGCAGTTGATGCGTGTAAATCGGTTGGGAAGAAAAATATCACTTACATAGCCAGAGACACAATTATGGGTCACTTTTGGCATTCGAAATCTTTTAGACTATAAAATATCGTCAAATTACATAACGCAAGTTATTTTATTGTTATAAAAGCTTGATAATAAGTTATTTTATTCAGTCTTGTCACTGCAGTTGATGCGTGTAAATCGGTTGGGAAGAAAAATATCACTTACATAGCCAGAGACACAATTTTGGGTCACTTTTGGCAATCGAAATCATTTAGACTATAATATCGTCAAATTACATAATGCAAGTTATTTTATTGTTATAAAAACTTGATAATAAGTTATTTTATTCTCTTAGTCTTGTCGCATAATCATGTAAAACTAATAAAAATAGCCAAAATATGGAATGACCCAATTTGAAAATTTGAAAAAGTGCATTGTTTTATCTAAAATGTCCTGAACTCTATTAAAAAGTTGAAAAATTGTCCAAGGTATGTTCAGCAGAATGATGTATTTTTTTTAAATATAAAAAAATATCTAGAACATAGTTGGCCTCTAAAATCTCATCAGAAAAAGTTATTTGGTATTTTTCGATTTTTAGAAATTTTCAGAATGTCTGTGTATAAAACTACTTGTATGTGGTTGATTTTCAAGAGATAATACTAAAGTATCTTCGGCAAAGTTTTTCTACATAAGATTGTCTACTACTTTTCTGAAGACTTTGTTTTGATTTGATAAGTAATTAAAAAAATAAAAATTTTATCTCACTTTTAGGTGAATTAATCAAAAATTTATTTGCATCAAAAGATGCTCCTTAAGATTTACAGAAACTTTGTCGAATACCCTATAGCATTTAAATGACATCTTTATACTCAAAAGGCTGACGATCACGTTTTTCGCGTTTTAAACCACTGTGGAACGCTTCAATCCAATAAATGTATATTCACTCTTAAATAGCTTCATTTAGTATATTAGTATATTCACTCCACACTAAAATATTGATGTTGTAATCTATACCTATAAAAATGCAGTCCGGTCTGTCTGTCTGTCTGTCTGATCCATATAGTCTCGAAAACTACCGAGCCGATCGACGTGAAAATTTGTATGTAGGGGTTTTGTGCCAATTATGGTTCCTATGATAGTTTGAGACCCTCTCTCTTCTGGAAGGGAGGGGTCCCATACAAATTAAACATAAATTTCTGCACAACTCAAGAACAAACCAAGCAAATGAAACCGAATTTGGCATGTGGATGTTTTAAGGGGTAACAAATATGTCCATAACAGTTGGACGCCCTTCCTTTTTCTGGAAGAGAGGGGTTCCATACAAATGAAACACAAATTTCTGCACATCTCGAGAGCTAACCAACTAACCAATGCACAGTGGTCCAGATCGTCGATTTAGCGGTATTTAATTTTTTGTGCAAAAACAGCTGTTTTTAGGTTAATAGTATATCTGAAAGATATTTTGCGTTTAAAAAGGCGCTTCTTTATAGAAAATAAAAATTAGGGTGGCTCCTTTTTTATCAAAAATAGCAAAACTTACTTTTTTGTGATAAAGATACGGTTCTTTTTAGTTCAGAGGAGTTGTAGATCCATTTATTCCAAACATTTTTGCCGAAGAAAGCTAGTCTCTATCTTGCATAGTTTTCACGGTACGATGAATTTAATATAGCAAGTTAGGGTGTCGCTGAAAAATCTAGTTTTTTTTATGTAACTTTTTTATTTTTGATTCTATTAAAACTTGGTCTTCTAACAGTTTTTTGGTTTTTTTGAGGTGCATGTTTTCTCTGAATACTGGAAAGCGCTATCTCATTCACAAGAAAAATTATAAGGTTTTTCACTTTCAAAATACGCTCTTTTTAAATGTTTGTATCTACTTAAATAGCAAACACAAACTAAAACTATTGATTGCGTTTGAAAGGTCGTACTTTTCTGTATATAATATCTAAAATTTGGAGGGTAGATATTTTTCTATCTCAAATAAATACAATTTGAACTTTGCGGTTTTGGTTGGATTCCTCGATATATGTCACATGCATGCTACTATATTTTTTGTATTTGATCGGTCTATATCACTAAACCAACCCAAACGTAAGATCATAATTAATAAGGTGTTTTTTTAATAGTTTTATGACTCATGACTCATGGCTAGCCAGATCTACGGATTTATCCGTAGATCTACGGATTTGTTCACTTCTACGGATTTATACCATACGGATATATGGGAAATCCGTAGAAAAGAAGAAGAAAACACGGGAAATCCGTAGAATTCCATAAAAATCCGTAGAATCTACGGATTTTCACGAAAAAGCTCTGGCATCTCTGCTCATGATAGCTGTTTACATAAAAGTTTGCAACACTCAACAGTATATTTTCATCGTCTGTGTTGTGTTTTCAGCATAGTGTGCATTACAGTTGCGTTTTGACAGTCGATGTGAACAGACGTATTCTATTGTGCTGAGTAAAACGAAAGCTAAAATCCAGTCGATCGAGACACAATACAACAAACACAATTCAACACGAGAACAATGGCAGCATCCCAATATCATCTTACATCAAATGGACCCAGAGCGAACACGCTGGTCATCGACCTAAGTGCGATTCCAACAAAACGAATCAATATGGACTTGATTGTCAGGTTTGTGCATCAGGATCTCCAGATACAATTCTCAGCTATTCAGTCACTTCAACACAACACTGGAAAGTCCTTGCTGTTTCTGGAATGTCAAACGGAAGATCAGGCGTTATCTGTAGCGGACCGTAACGATGGAAAATATGAAATTATAATCGACAACCTAAAATATACAATAAACGTGTTTTTGGAAGATGGAGCGACAACCATGAGGATTCATGATATATCTCCCCAAACAGCAAACACATCGATCGAACAGGCATTGGAAAAATATGGAGAAGTAATCTGGTTGAAAGACGAAACGTGGTCAGAGCCAGCCATCTTGAAAGGCATCAAAAATGGAGTCAGAGCTGCGCGTATCAAGCTACACACCAGCGTACCATCGTACATCAACATTCAAGGTGGGGTAACCTTGATTACCTACAAGAATCAGAAGCAGACATGTCGACACTGCAGCAAACCAGTGCACTGGGGGCGCAAGTGTATTGAAGCCAGCTATATGGAGATGCAGCTCCAATCAGGAAACATCGGGAACATCAGCGACAGACTCAGAGCTTCTGGAGTAGATTATGCAGGGGCAGTGAAGCGTACACAACAATTCAATATCCCTAGCCATGGATCTAGTAACGCAATCGAACCGGTAAGTGCCAGTTTCACAAATCTTACACAGCTCGTTCGATCAGGCTATTCGCAAGCTACGAAAACAATTGATCGCGAACAAAATCCAGCTATCTCTGATACTGAAGATCATACTAACCCTTCGAAAAACACTTCCACAAATATTTACCCCGACACTAGCAACGTTTTGTCGCAATACACGATACAGCACTCAAAAAAAGTTACAGGTCAAGCAGTAAATGGCGAAATGAACGTATCTAGTGAACCCACGGCCAACAAAGCTTCAGAAAATGTCATTGACAGCTTGGCAAAAAAGGGATCATTTCCACTAAACAATTCATTCGCTGAGCTTATTTCAGATTGTGATATAGAAAACGGTAATGGTTCAAGAAGTCGAAGTATATCTCCAACACATAAGAAAAAGCGTGGTCGTCCAAGCAAATCCTCGAAGTAAAATGAACGAGCTAACCTACAGTATAGGATCGATAAACATGAATGGCGTTTCTAATCAAAACAAAATAGATGCACTGAGGTCTTTTGTATTTTTAATGGAGCTCGATATAATCTTACTTCAAGAAGTTGCTGAACGAATTGATATCAATGGTTTCGAAAGCTTTTCAAATATTGACGATAGTAAAAGAGGTACTGAAATTCTGACAAAATCGCACATCAAAACATCTCAACTAAAACGCAGTCTTGATTCTCGAATAATAAGCATTCGAATAGATGAGCAGGTAACAATCTGCAATGTTTATGCACCTTCCGGAAGTGCCCAAAAACAGCAAGAGAGAATTTTTTTAACAGAATCGCTTCAGCATTATATAAATCACGGTTCGGGTAATCTGATTATAGGTGGAGATTTTAACGCAGTTATTAATAAAAAGGATGCAAATCACACTTCTAATCATAGTCAATCACTGAAATTTTTGGTAAACGCGCTAAATCTTAGTGATGTTTTCGAAATTGTACATAAATCAAAAATCGATTTTACTTTTATTAGAAACGGATCGGGTGCAAGACTAGATAGATTCTACGTCAGTGATGGTTTAAAAGGGAATATTAGAGGTATATAATCAAATAATTGTTGCTTTTCTGACCACAAAGCAGTTATAATGAAAATAAGACTACAAAATCTGGGAAAACCATTCGGAAGGAATGTGTGGCGCTTAAGCGAAATTGTTTTAACAGAGGATATAATTGCTGAATTCAGGGAAAAATGGGTTTGGTGGGTTAGGAATAAACGTAATTACAATTCGTGGTTCCTGTGGTGGACCGACTTTGCAAAGAAAAAAATAGCATCTTTTTTTAAATGGAAAACGAGTATTATTAAAAAACGTAATCATGACACAATGGAATTTTTTAATTCATCATTAAATCTTCTTTACGATGAATACGTAAATAATCCTGCTCTTTTAACTGAAATTAATCACGTTAAGGGGAAAATGTTAGCATTACAGAAAAAAATATCTAACTACTACTACGCACACTCAAAAACTATGGTGGCAGGAGAAAACACAACGATTTACCATGTTGGAGAAAAATTGAAACAAAAAAGGAAAACAGTGATCAAAGCATTAAAAACTTCGATGGGAAATTTAGAATCTGATCCCCAGAAAATAGAAACGGAAATCATCCAATTTTATACGACACTCTATGAGAGATCACAAGTTACGCTAAATGACCAATTCAATCCCCAGAAAACTATTGATGAGAATTTACCAGGCAACAGAGACATGATGAATCATGTTACCGAAAATGAGCTTTTTCAATCCATTAAAACTAGCCAGTCAAAGAAATCACCTGGGGTAGATGGGCTGCCGAAGTGCTTTTACGTCAAATGCTGGGATATTATCAAAACCGAATTGTTACTAGTTGTCAACGAGGTAATAAACGGTCAGATATCGAAAAATTTTGTAGAAGGAATAGTGATTCTGATTCACAAAAGAGGAGATAGTAGCGATATTAAAAATTATAGACCGATAACATTGTTAAATTTTGACTTCAAACTTGTTACACGCGTTCTCAAAGCGCGATTATGTAAAGTTATTTCACTTTTGATGTCTAAGGCACAAAAGTGCTCAAATTCAAATAAAAATATTTTTGAAACTACTGGTTCAATAAGAGATAAAATTTTAGAAACCGCTTTGAAAAAGCAAACTTCTCTTTTAGTATCTTTCGATCTCGAAAAAGCCTTCGATAATGTCAGTCAGTCGTTTCTAGAAAATACACTGCAAAAAATGGGAGTTAATGGTAACTTTGTCAGGTTAGTAAAAAACATCAATGAAAATTCGTATTCCAGATTATTGATAAATGGAAAATTGACTAACTACATAAAAATTGGGAAATCAGTCAGACAAGAGGATCCCTCTTCGATGATGCTATTTTGTGTTATCTAGAACCTTTACTACATAAACTACAGAGTTGTTGCCAAACCCAGTTCGATGGCCTATACAGTTTTGCAGATAATGTGAGCTTAATTGTAAACGACTTAGGTAAACTACAGGACATAAAAGATATGTTTGATGGGTTTGAGAAAGTAGCAGGGGCGAAAGTCAACTTTCTGAAAACTCAAGCTATGGTAATAGGCATCAATAGAAATATTATAATTCCTGATTGGGTGTCCGTAGTAGAAAAAGTAAGAATATTAGGAGTATGGTATCATAACAGCAAAGTAATGCTAGAGTGTAATTGGGAGGAGTTGCTGAATAAACTTAGGTTTGTGTTGTGGAACAACCAATTTCGTAATTTGAATCTAATACAAAAGGTTATATATTTGAACGTTTATGCTTCATCAAAAATATGGTACCTTGCGTCAACAGTACCGGTCGACAAAAAAACAGCTGCAAAAATCAAGAATCTATATGGAAATTTTCTATGGAACAGAATACAGTTCAGAATTTCATTCGATCTACTATGTCTTCCTAGGAAACTGGGAGGTTTGGGCTTGATTTCACCTGAATTGAAGTGCAAAGCACTTTTACTAAATAGATACTTGCGATCAAAATCGTTTGCACCATTTTTCCATACTTTCACTGATCATTTGATGAACCCACCAAACATAAAAGAAGTTCAATTGAATTCACCTTTCATAAAAATGTTATATTTAGAATTGCCATACCTATCGGATATCTTGAAAGAACATCCATCATCAACTTCGTTGTATAATGCTTATATAATCAGGCTTCCCGAACCACACATAACGTTGAAATATCCCCAATACCTCTGGCATAAAATATGGAAAAATATATTTGATGAAAAGTTATCGTCTGAATACCAAGTTTCATGGTATCTTCTCGTGAACAAGAAAATTTCATGTGCTCAGCAGCAATTTCGTTTTGGTCGTGTTAACAGCCAAATGTGTGTTTATTGTCCTCTAGAAGTTGAGGACATAAAACACAGGTACGTGAGTCGCGCAATTGTTGGTGGTATACTCTAACAAAAATCAAAATGATAAACAGGACCCGAACCAAAAATATAGATTTTGATCATTTCAAATTCCCCGAATTGAAACCCCTTAGAAAAACTGAAAAACCAGAAGCGGCAAAAATTTTTCTGATTTACTTAAGATACATATAAAATCAAGACAGAGATATGCTGGATTTGAACGAACTGATATTTAACTTATCTTGTAATTCATGAAACTGGCACTTAAACATAAGAGAATGATTATAATACAATCAAATGTTATGTAAAAAATGTTACAAAAATATTTAAGTAAGTTAAGGTAGAAATTGGAAGCTAACACAATAGAAAATTTATACAATTTAGTGTAGATGAATAACGATGTGAATTGTAAACAAATTTATTAGAAATATAGATTAGAAAAAAATGCAATGTGTTTTCTGATTTCTTCTGGCGTAAACGGTTTCTTTTTTTTTTTCTTTTAAGGGGGGGAATGTTTGTTATGATTTATTTATGTACTAATATCTATTCAGAATTAATATTGTGTGTTCTGCCACAAATGGTTATATTTCAACACTATTATATATTGTTCGCGCCAAAACTCCCGCCTCAGCTGGGCATTAGTGTCATCCGTGAGTGACCAGCTGAGGCCCAAGCGACGCTGGTTTGCGCGCGATTATTTTTATCTTTGTTCTGGCTCGACAATGCTGCCGTCCGAGAGGCAGCCTATAAAAGCGCTCTTCAGAGCAGCGCCAGTGTTAGTCGTTAGTGGTTAGTCGATAATCGTACGGTGGCAGCGCCGTCACGCTGCCCCGTTGTAAATATTGTACGGTATAGAATAAATGTAGTTAAGTGAAAACTTGCGTTTGCGTTGCAGTCCGAAAGAAAACTTGCCCCTGGGCCTTAATTGCCCAAATATGATCGCAAACGGCCCTACGTTGTGTATTAAATTTCGCCCTCTGGCATCACGTTGGGCAATTAAGGCCCAGGGGCAAGTTTTCTTTCGGACTGCAACGCAAACGCAAGTTTTCACTTAACTACATTTATTCTATACCGTACAATATTTACAACGGGGCAGCGTGACGGCGCTGCCACCGTACGATTATCGACTAACCACTAACGACTAACACTGGCGCTGCTCTGAAGAGCGCTTTTATAGGCTGCCTCTCGGACGGCAGCATTGTCGAGCCAGAACAAAGATAAAAATAATCGCACGCAAACCAGCGTCGCTTGGGCCTCAGCTGGTCACTCACGGATGACACTAATGCCCAGCTGAGGCGGGAGTTTTGGCGCGAACATATATATATATATATATATATATATATATATATATATATATATATATATATATATATATATATATATATATATATATATATATATATATATATATATATGTATATATATATGTATATATATATATATATATATATATATATATATATATATATATATATATATATATATATATATATATATATATATATATATATATATATATATATATATATATATATATATATATATATATATATACATATATATATATATTTTTTTTTTGTTTCAGGTGAAGGGGAAATTTGCATCCAAACCCCTGAGGTGACCAACCTCAGGGAGTGTGAGGTTGGTTTGAATCAGTGACCGGACCCACTAAAACCCCTTCAGGGAAACCACCTGGTGACCCGTCGGCATACAGACCGATATGTCTGCTCGATACGGCGGGTAAGGTGCTCGAGAAGGTTATTCTCAATAGACTGGTTAGGTACACCGAAAGTGCAAACGGTCTGTCGAGTAACCAGTTCGGCTTCCGAAAAGGCAAGTCTACGGTGGATGCTATTCTGTCCGTCACCAAAACAGCAGGGGTAGCACTCCAGCGTAAAAGATGGGGCATTCGCTATTGCGCAATCGTCACGTTGGGCGTGAAAAATGCGTTCAATAGTGTTAGCTGGGATTCCATAGCCCACTCGCTTCGGAAACTAGACATTCCGGTGTCTTTGTACAGGATTCTCGGAAATTATTTCCAGAATCGTGTGCTAGTTTACAGCACAGACGAGGGTCAAAAATGTGTCCCAATTACCGCAGGGGTTCCACAAGGTTCCATCCTGGGCCCGGTACTGTGGAATATCATGTACGATGAAGTGCTGAAACTAAAGCTCCCCCAAGGGGTTGTGATCGTTGGGTTTGCGGACGACATCACACTTGAGGTCTACGGCGAGTCGATAGAGGAGGTTGAGTTGACGGCTTCGCACTCTATAAGCGTCGTCGAGGACTGGATGCGCTCCAAAAAACTGGAGCTGGCGCATCATAAGACGGAGATTTCAGTTGTCAATAACCGCAAGTCGAAGCAACAGGCGTTGATCAGTGTCGGGAATTGCACCATCGCCTCTAAGCGCTCCCTGAAGCTGCTGGGGGTGATGATCGATGACAAGCTCGCCTTCGGGAGCCATGTCGAATATGCCTGTAAGAGGGCTTTAATGGCTATTGCAGCATTATCTCGCATGATGTCCAATAGCTAGCTCAGCAGTGTACGGCAGCAAGCGGAAACTTCTAGCTAGCGTGACTTCGTCCATACTGAGATACGGCGGGCCAGTGTGGTCCAAAGCACTAGGTACTAGTAAATATCGGAGTAAGTTGGAAAGTACCTACAGGCTCATGTGCCTGAGGGTTGCGAGCGCGTATCGAACTGTGTCATACGACGCAATCTGCGTCCTGTCCGGCATGATGCCTATCAGCATAGCCATTAAGGAGGACGTAGAATGCTTCGATCAACGTGACACAAGGGGCATACGAGGTACCAGAAGATCATTCTCGATGATCAGATGGCAGCAGGAGTGGTCCAATTCCGTGAAGGGTAGATGGACGCATCGACTTATTCCGGATGTATCCGGATGGGTCGGGAGGCGCCATGGAGAAGTGAACTTCCATCTGACACAGTTCGGAGGATGTGTAAAGACTGGAGGATGTGTGTATATATATATATATATATATATATATATATATATATATATATATATATATATATATATATATATATATATATATATATATTTTTTTTTTTTTTTTTATTGTTTCAGGTGAAGGGGAAATTTGCATCCAAACCCCTGAGGTGACCAACCTCAGGGAGTGTGGGGTTGGTTTGAATCAGTGACCGGACCCACTAAAACCCCTTCAGTCTCCAGCCCATAATACTCCCCGGGACCACCGCTAGGTATTGCTTCGGGGAGCGGCTTTTGTGCTCTGTGCACCCTCTTGGTTCTTTAGGTCTTTTTGCTAACTTAGCTAACTAACCTGGAGACTGGCCGTTAGCTAACACTGGCGTGTCGGTGGTCAACCTGTCGCCTGTTTTGCAATTCTAAAACTATTTGAGAGGCGGCTGTACAAACCGCCCTCCAAATGTTTGGGTCTTTACACATCCTCCGAACTGTGTCAGATGGAAGTTCACTTCTCCATGGCGCCTCCCGACCCATCCGGATACATCCGGAATAAGTCGATGCGTCCATCTACCCTTCACGGAATTGGACCACTCCTGCTGCCATCTGATCATCGAGAATGATCTTCTGGTACCTCGTATGCCCCTTGTGTCACGTTGATCGAAGCATTCTACGTCCTCCTTAATGGCTATGCTGATAGGCATCATGCCGGACAGGACGCAGATTGCGTCGTATGACACAGTTCGATACGCGCTCGCAACCCTCAGGCACATGAGCCTGTAGGTACTTTCCAACTTACTCCGATGTTTACTAGTACCTAGTGCTTTGGACCACACTGGCCCGCCGTATCTCAGTATGGACGAAGTCACGCTAGCTAGAAGTTTCCGCTTGCTGCCGTACACTGCTGAGCTAGCTATTGGACATCATGCGAGATAATGCTGCAATAGCCATTGAAGCCCTCTTACAGGCATATTCGACATGGCTCCCGAAGGCGAGCTTGTCATCGATCATCACCCCCAGCAGCTTCAGGGAGCGCTTAGAGGCGATGGTGCAATTCCCGACACTGATCAACGCCTGTTGCTTCGACTTGCGGTTATTGACAACTGAAATCTCCGTCTTATGATGCGCCAGCTCCAGTTTTTTGGAGCGCATCCAGTCCTCGACGACGCTTATAGAGTGCGAAGCCGTCAACTCAACCTCCTCTATCGACTCGCCGTAGACCTCAAGTGTGATGTCGTCCGCAAACCCAACGATCACAACCCCTTTTTTTTTTTTTTCCTGTAGGAGTCTATGACCACTGCTACCATTAGTTAGATATATTGTGGTATACTCCGCGTTAATTTTTATGCACTGTCAGTTCGTTCCATCACTATGGGTATCAGTGATAGTCGCACCCAGACTTTGCATTTCACCCCAAGAAGGTATGACTTCTTTGATGAAGTTCCTTACCTTCATTTTTTCAGCAGACCATATCTCGTTAGGCGTGAGGATACCTTTTCCAAGAATACGCAGTCTTTGCTGAATTAATGCGCTGCATTGGCACAGTAAGTGTTCCGAGGTTTCTACTTCAGAATTACAGAAACGACATAAGTCATCTGTCAGTTTACCTATTTTTTTAAGGTGATACTTACTCGGACAGTGCCCAGTAAGTAGGCCAGTTAACGTACTCAGATCAGCTTTATTCATACTGAGTAGGTTCCGTGTGATTCTTTTACATGGTGTAATGAATAGTTCAGATTGTCTTGCTTTGGAATAAGCCTTCCAGTTGGCATCAATCATCATTGATTCCCAGCCTCTTAGCTCAGATTTCAAACAGGATGAAGATACCCCACAGAATGGCTCCGGCCCGACGAAAGCAGTTGAAGAACCAATTCTCGCTAAGAGATCGGCTTTTTCATTTCCTTCTATACCACAGTGACCAGGCACCCAGTATAGATTGACAACGTTTGTTACAGTTAGTTGTCGTAGGGATTGAATACAATCCCATACCAACTTCGACTGACATGTGTATGCTTTTAAAGCATTGAGCGCTGCTTGACTATCTGAGAAAATGCAGATATTGGCATACCTATATTTCCTAGCCAAGCAAATACTTGTGCATGTTAGAATAGCATTTATTTCCGCTTGAAAAACTGTGGGCCACTGCCCATTGGAATTGATATATTGATTCCTGGTCCAGTGACCCCAGCGCCCGTAGACTCGCCCATTTCAGAGCCATCTGTATAAAAAATGACTGATCCTGGACGAACCTTAGGACCTCCTTCATCCCATTCGGTACGATTGGATTCAATCACTTTGAAAGGAACACTGAAGTTAGTCTTAGAGTCCATTCGATCTTCATTCATGGTTACTAAGGTGTTCAGTTGGAAATTTTTGAGGATTTGTAAATGTCCCTGTAGATCTCCTTCCTGAAAGAATTTAACACGTTTTAGCCTAAGAGCACCTTTTTCGGCTTCAAGTTGTACATACTGATGTAAGGGTAGAAGATATAAAAGAGCTTCTAAGGCTTTGGATGGTGCACTGGCCATTGCTCCTGTTGTTGATAAGCATGCCAGACGTTGTGGTTTATCTAACTTTTTCTGAGCTGATAATTGTGAAGTTTTAGGCCACCACACTAGCGAGGCATAAGTTACTCTGGGTCTCACTTTTGCCGAGTATATCCAGTGAATCATCCTCGGCTTGAGTCCCCATTTTTTTCCAAATGTATTGCTGCAAGCCCAAAGAGCGTTGTTTGCTTTTGAGATCGCATACTCTAGATGGTCGTTCCAGTTGAGCTTGTGGTCAAGCATAACACCTAGGTACTTGGTTCGCTTGGATAGCACCAACTGTGTGTCTCCCAACTTAAGAGTTGCAATATTATACCTTCTATTTCTTGTAAATGGGATAATGACTGTTTTAGAAGGATTGACGCTTAGTCCTTCCAGGTTACACCATTTAAGTGTGTAGTTTAAGGCGTATTGCATTCTATTGGAAATAGTAGATCCGCATTTACCCCTAACTAAAATAGTAACGTCATCAGCGAAACCGATGATTTCGTATCCTATCACAACCCCTTGGGGGAGCTTTAGTTTCAGCACTTCATCGTACATGATATTCCACAGTACCGGGCCCAGGATGCGGTAATTGGGACACATTTTTGACCCTCGTCTGTGCTGTAAACTAGCACACGATTCTGGAAATAATTTCCCAGAATCCTGTACAAAGACACCGGAATGTCTAGTTTCCGAAGCGAGTGGGCTATGGAATCCCAGCTAAAACTATTGAACGCATTTTTCACGTCCAACGTGACGATTGCGCAATAGCGAATGCCCCATCTTTTACGCTGGAGTGCTACCCCTGCTGTTTTGGTGACGGACAGAATAGCATCCACCGTAGACTTGCCTTTTCGGAAGTCGAACTGGTTACTCGACAGACCGTTTGCACTTTCGGTGTACCTAACCAGTCTATTGAGAATAACCTTCTCGAGCACCTTACCCGCCGTATCGAGCAGACATATCGGTCTGTATGCCGACGGGTCACCAGGTGGTTTCCCTGTCTTCGGCAATAAGACCAGCTTCTGTCGCTTCCATCTCTCTGGGAATGTACAGTCATCCAGGCACTTCTGGATGACTTCCCGGAATAGTCTGGGGGCCTCTTTGATGGCCTTCTTCACAGCCAGATTCGGAATCCCATCCAATCCCGGTGCTTTGCTCACCTTCAGGGAGTTGGCGATCGCGATGAGTTCCTCATTCGTAACCGTTTCCGCCTCCTCTGCCTCGGCACGGCTAACGCCGTCACTCATATATTGGGTGTTCGGCAGGTTGGCCGACCACCTCTGGTCTTAGTTTGAGATACTGGAACGTCGGTGAAGTGACTCGCCAGCCGGAGGCCAAGGATTTGGCTCGTGGCGTGGAAAGAGTCCCTCTATGATCCGCTCAAGCATCGCTGGTGATTTTTCTGCGGGCGCCATCGCACCCTTAGTCTTGGCCATCACCATCCTATAGGCGTTACCCCACGGGTTAGTGTTGGCACTAGCGCACAGTCTTTCGAAGCACGCACGTTTACTAGCTTTTATTGCTCTCTTAAGCGCCGCTCTTGCGGAACTGAATGCCCCTCGACGATCTTCCCTTTCTTCGTCGGTTCGCGCACGTTGAATCCTTTTTCTCGCTTGAAGACACGCTCTGCGGAGGTCCGCTATCGCGTCGGTCCACCAGTAGACTGGTGGCCTTCCATGCCTAGGCTGGCGGTTCCTAGGCATAGTGGCGTCGCACGCCCGCGAAAGTAATGCAACAAGTTGATCAGCGCTCAGGTTACGAGTTCTGCTCGCCTCGTGGTCTAGTCTAATTGCTTCCGCAAATACCTTTTCGTTGAAGTGTGATATCCTCCACCCGCGAGGAGCTGGAGTGTTAATTCTACTCGCCACATGCGGTCTCGTTTTACAGTTTACGCTATAACAGACCGCCAGATGGTTGCTATGAGTGTAGCCATCGTCTACCCTCCAGTTCGTGATCAATCCTGGACTACAGAATGTCACATCGATGGTCGACTCCGCGCCGTTTCTACTGAAGGTGCTCTTCAAGCCGACGTTGGCCAGATCTATGTTGAGCTTCGCCAAAGCCTCCAACAAGATCCGGCCTCTCTGGTTTGTGCGTCGACTTCCCCACTCAGTTGCCCATGCGTTGAAGTCGCCCGCCACTACCAACGGTGATAGACCGATCAGCTCCCCGGTGGCTCGGTCGATCATCCTTGCGAACTGCTCGGTAGACCAACGAGGCGGAGCATAGCAGCTGCAGTAGTACACTCCGTTCACCTTGGCAACCGCGTATCCTTCGTTTGAAGTTGACACTGTCTCTTAAACCGGGAACCTGCTCGTCGTCCATATTGCCGCCATACCGGACCCGTCCGAAATCCAGTTACCGTTTCCGGAAGGAATTCGGTAGGGGTCCGAGATTATGGCGATGTCTGACAACGACTCAGTGACTGCTTGGTATAGCAGTTGCTGAGCCGCGAAGCAGTGGTTCAAATTTAGCTGTGTCACTCTCACGCCCGTGGCTTGCTAGTCGGCTTACCGGCCGTGCACCTCGGGCCTCCCATTATGTGCTTTGCGTCACGCTTCCCGGCGCACGCCAAGCACTTCGGGGGCTCTCCGCAGTCTTTGCTTTTGTGGCCTGCAGCACCGCACCGCCTGCATAGGGAGCTCCTGTCAGGCCCCTTGCAGCTAAGGGACTTGTGTCCTTGCTCGAAGCATCGAAAGCAGACCTCCGGCGGCTGGTAGATGCTGAGTGGGCACATTGACCAGCCCACTTTGAGCCTCGCTACCTTTAGCGCCTGGTTTGCGTCTACTGACGGAAGCCTGACAGTGGCGGTCTGGGTTCCTACTGGGCCTTTGCGCAGTCGAACTGCCTCTGGTGCCACAACCACTTCGCACTGTTCCTTGAGGGCATCCACGACTTCGCATGCCTCGGTGACTTCGTCCAGGTATTTAAGTTGTAGGGTTACCTGCGACGTGAGTGCCCGAACCTGCACTCTACCTCCAAGCGCCTCTTGACCAATGCCCGATAGGCATATATATATATATATATATATATATATATATATACGCAATGTACAGACAGGTAATCGGACCAGATAGCCTGCATGCCGTGTCTAATGATAACGGCCATCGGTGCGTAAACTTTGCGGCCTCCCGTGGTATGGTAGTCCGAAGTACCTTCTTTCCCCGCAAAGGTACCCACAAATCCACCTGGAGATCTCCCGACCAACAGACAGAGAACCAAATCGACCACGTTTTAATCGACGGCAGGTTTTTCTCCGTCATCATCAACGTTCGCACCTACCGCAGTGCGAATATAGATTGGACCACTACCTAGTAGCTGTGTGCATGCGCTCAAAACTATCGACGGTGTACAACACCCGCCGAAGTCGAACGCCGCGACCAAACATTGAGCAGCTGCGGGACGCCGAGGCTGCACAGGAATACGCGCAGCAGCTGGAGGCAGTGCTACCTACGGAAGAGCAGCTTGGCGCAGCTACCCTTGAAGATGGCTGGAGGAGCATCCGATCCGCCATAGGTAACACTGCAGTAGCGCTACTAGGTACAAGGGCCCCGAATCATAGAAATGACTGGTTTGACGGTGAATGCAAACGGTTAGTCGAGGAGAAGAATGCAGCACGGGCGAGAATGCTGCAACACCGTACGAGAGCGAACGTGAAACGATACCGACAGGCACGGAACAGCCAAAACTCAGTCCTCCGAAGGAAGAAGCGCCATCTCAAGGACCGAGACCGCGTAGCGATGGAAGAGCTGTACCAAGCTAACGACACTCGGAAGTTCTACGAGAAGCTGAACAGCTCCCGCAAAGGCTTTGTGCCGCAAGCCGATATGTGCAGGAGCTTGGACGGCAACCTCCTAACAGACGAGTATGAGGTGATCGAAAGGTGGAGGCAGCACTTCGACGAGCATCTAAACGGCGATGCAGTAGAGCGCGAGGACGGTATGGCAATTGATCTTGGTGCACGAGCAGAAGACATCAGAATTCCAGCCCCCGATTTTCTGGAGGTGGAGGAGGAGATTGGTCGGCTGAAAAACAATAAAGCTGCTGGAGTGGACCAACTTCCCAGCGAGCTATTGAAATACGGTGGAGAAACACTGGCTAGAGCCGTGCACTGGGTCATTGTCAAGGTTTGGGAGGAAGAACGAGTACCGGAGGAGTGGATGGAGGGTATTGTGTGTCCCATCTACAAAAAGGGCGACAAACTGGAGTGCTGCAATTACCGGGCAATCACTCTGTTGAACGCCGCCTACAAGGTACTCTCCCAAATACTTTGCCGTCGACTATCACCATTTGCGAAGCAGTTCGTGGGGCACTACCAGGTGGGATTTATGGGTGCCCGCGCCACCACGGATCAGATATTCGCGGTTCGGCAGGTTATGCAGAAATGCCGCGAATATAACGTGCCCACACATCATTTGTTCATCGATTTTAAATCGGCGTACGACACAATCGATCGGGACAAACTATGGCAAGTTATGCACGACTACGGATTTCCGGACAAACTGACGCGGTTGGTCAAAGCGACGATGGATCGAGTGATGTGTGTAGTTCGAGTTTCGGGGGCACTCTTGAGCCCCTTCGAAACCCGACGAGGTCTAAGGCAAGGTGATGGGCTCTCGTGCCTACTATTTAACATTGCCCTGGAAGGTGTCATTAGAAGAGCGGGGATTAACACGAGTGGCACGATATTCCAAAAGTCGGTTCAACTGTTTGGTTTCGCCGACGATATTGACATTGTGGCTCGGACCTTTGTGAAGATGGCGGATACGTACATCGGACTAAAGGCTGAAGCCAAACGGATTTAACTGGTCATCAATGCATCGAAGACGAAGTACATGAAAGGAAGGGGTTCACGAGAGGACAGTGCTAACCTCCCACCTCGAGTTCAAATTGGTGGTGATGAAATCGAGGTGGTTGATGAGTTCGTGTATCTGGGCTCACTGGTAACTGCCGACAACGATACCAGCAGAGAAATTCAATGGCGCATTATGGCAGGAAATCGTGCATACTTTGGTCTCCGGAGGACGCTCCGATCGAGTAGAATTCGTCGCCGCACCAAGTTAACCATCTACAAGACGCTGATCAGACCGGTAGTCCTCTACGGGCATGAGACATGGACTATGCTTGTGGAGGACCAACGCGCCCTTGCGGTCTTCGAGCGGAAGGTGTTGCGTACCATCTTCGGTGGACTGCAGATGGAAAACGGAGTGTGGAGAAGGCGAATGAACCACGAACTACAGGAGCTGCTTGGGGAGCCATCTATCGTTCACACCGCTAAGATAGGCAGGTTGCGGTGGGCTGGGCATGTTGTAAGGATGTCAGACGACAGCCCTGTAAAGATGGTTCTTGAAACCAATCCGTCAGGGACGAGACGGAGAGGTGCACAGCGGGCAAGGTGGATCGATCAGGTGGAAGGTGGAAGGTATATATATAATATATATATATATATATATATATATATATATATATATATATATATATATATATATATATATATATATATATATACATATATATATATATATATATATATATATATATATATATATATATATATATATATATATATATATATATATATATATATATATATATATATATAAATATATATGTATATATATAAATATATAAATATATATATATATATATATATATATATATATATATATATATATATATATATATATATATATATATATATTTGTACGCTTTTTTGTATTATTGAATGTTATAAGCTTTCGCAGTTAAGTTAATGTAATTGTAGGAAAATTATTAAACCTACTTGTCAAGGAAAAAAAAGGAATACAACAAAACTTAAAATTAACTTAAAACTATCTTACTGACTATAAAGTGAGCTAATCGTTGTAATTGAGGATTGCAACGATTTTTGTCGGATGGCGTAAACGGTTTGAATTTGAATTTGTTTCGTGCTTCCTGTGCCTCGTCGTTTTACAGTCCAATTGATAGAAGCGTACCTATGTAATTTTACGACAATGTGAAAAAAAAAACGATATCTTCCAGTTTCACAGAGGCTTAGAAAAAAAAAATGTTCATCATCATTGCGTATGCTCGATTTTCTCAGTATATGTTTCATACTCCTATTTTATTTTTGATTAACGTTAGGATTACGTAGAAACTCTTAAATATTTCTTCATTGAGGCTTGTGATCTCTGATACCAATTCATATATATTGACAAATCTGCGAGCTAAATTCTGTTATTCCCACCATCATATAGAAGTTCACTATTTCACTTTCAACGCATTCCGAATGGACATTGCTTAGTCGGCTGCCGTACAGGGAAGTTGATTTTCGTGTGTGCTCTACAGCTAACGCTCATACATATACCGTTTTGTTTTAGTGCTCGCCTGCACAGTAGTTGTAGTGGCGTCGTGGTTGTTTTTGGCGCGAATGCTGAAAGGTGTCGCGCTGGTTCGACTTCAAATTGCCCGTCCCGCAGCAGTGAAGGTCGACTCAACTGGGGTATAACCCCAACAAAGGAAAGTAAGGGGCGCTGCCGCTCAGCGTTCATTCAGCGGCAATGCGACCGGTGCAAGCGAATTACATCTACATACAAGATAAGTGCTCTCATTCTCTCTCTTATTCCTTTATATACATTCATTCACACATTCTGCAGTATTTTATATTTACATATATATATATATATATATATATATATATATATATATATATATATATATATATATATATATATATATATATATATATATATATATATATATATATATATATATATATATATATATATATATATATATATATATATATATATATATATATATATATATATATATATATATATATATATATATATATATATATAAATTCCGATCCCTTATTGTTTTTCATTCTTTATATAAAGTGATTACCTTTACATTTAAATTAAAACTGTGCATTTTATAACATTTGCGAACAGACAGTTCACGACCGTAAATGGCGGTAGGTGGACTGTCTATCACCCCGGACCTTTCATCTTCCTCTGGCGTTGTGAAAAAGCGCAGAAGACCTCGCAAAACAGCTTTGGTTACTACACCCACTGGTTCGCCAACGCGGGTTAAAAAGTACCAGGCGGGTCAACCCGGGCTCCGCTGGGTAGTATTTTTCCGGTCAAAAAACAAACCCCTCAAGGTAGTGCAGATCTGTAAAGCTCTGCGAACAAAATACAGCAGCTTGATTGAGGTTTATAAAGTCAAAGCTGATAAATTAAAAGCGACTTTTTCTGATCTCGGACATGCAAATGCGGTCGTTGAAGATCAAAACTTTACAATTGAATACCGGGTATATATTCCGGCACGCGCAATCGAGATCGAGGGCGTAATTACAGAACCTGATCTCACAGAGGAAGAAGTTATGAAATGTTTTGGGTATTTTTAAAATCCAAATCTTCCGAAAATCAAAATTCTAGAGTGCAGGAGAATGTATTCTGAGAACAACATGGGCAACTACTCCCCGGATGACTTTTTCAGAGTAACTTTCGAAGGAAAAGTGCTCCCCGATTTCTTCGAGCTTCGATTACTGGTTCGACTTTTCATCCCAAAAATCATGTCGTGTACAAATTGTCTGCAGCTAGGGCACACAAAAACCTACTGCAGCAACAAAACTAAATGCTGCAAGTGTGGGGAAACTAAAGAAAGTAACCACGCTTGTAGCGAACAGGAGGCGAAATGCTCTCTACGTGGTGGCGACCCACACAAAATTGAAACTTGTGCAAAATACAAACAACGCTCTGACGCTTTAAAAAAATCGACCAAACTACGCAGTAAGCAGTCCTTCGCACAGTTGCTGAAGACTGCGTTACAGCAGGAGGAAAATCGTTACTCCAGTTTGGAGAACGTTGATTCCAATGATGATGAAGAGGACTATCAACCTCTGCCGTCAACCGGAGCTGTGCGAAAACGGCAAAGTGCAGCTTCTCCTAAACTCCCTAGAAAGGAGCAGAAGAAGACGCATAATGATACCCCACGTGGTCCCGCCCTTGAGCAAAATGCTAAAGCGCCACCACCAGGTTTTAAGGTTGATTGCGACAAAGAATTTCCCAAACTCCCAGGGAAACGAGCTGCTCCCACAGCTAAGTTGTCATCGGAACCTGAAATACCGTCTTCTGATGGACGTATTTCATTCAAAATGATTGTTGAATGGATATTCACCACTTTTGGTCTATCCGATGCTCTTAAAAGTATGATTTCGGCTTGGCTTCCAACAATTTGCATGTTGGGTAAGCAACTAAGCACCAAATGGCCCCTCCTCGCGTTCGTATCCCTCGATGTCTAAACCAGACAACAGAAGTGACGAATCGACAACAAGGATCATTCAATGGAACTGTCGAAGCTTGATTCCCAAACTAGATAAATTTTAACTCCTGCTTCACGATAGCAAATGCGATATTTTCGCGCTATCGGAAACATGGTTATCAACTGATACAACACTAACAGTTCAAAACTTCAATATCATCCGTTTAGACCGAGGAAACTCTTATGGTGGAGTGCTCCTTGGTATCAAAAAATGCTACCCATTCTTCCGAATTCCTCTTCCAGCAATTGATGGTATAGAAATTGTTGCTTGCCATATAACAATTGCTGGTGAGGGCCTCACTGTCGCTACAATCTACATCCCACCCAGAGCTACTGTTAATCGACTGCAGCTAACACAAATAACGGAACTGCTTTCGACATCACGCCTTCTTTTGGGAGACTTCAATTCTCACGGTATGGCGTGGGGAGCACCTGGAGATGATAACCGGGCTATTCTTATTGAAAGCTTACTAGACGAGTTCGATATGACCCTATTGAATATACCTGGGCTAGCTACAAGAATAGCAAGGCCTCCAGTACGAGAGAGCACTTTGGACTTGTCTATGTGTTCCTCCTCAATAGCTTTGGATTGTAAATGGGAGATTATTCAAGATCCCCATGGTAGCGACCATTTGCCAATAAGTATTTCGATTATGAGCAGGCTCCAGTCTGCTTTCACAGTCGAAGTAGAGTATGATCTCACCCGGTGTATTGATTGGGAAAAATTCTCGAACATAATATCCCAGGGTCTCGAAACAACCGAAGAGCTTTCCCCATCTGACGAATACAACTTCCTTGCAACATTAGTGCTAGATAGCGCGTTGCAATCTCAGACGAGGCCCGCCCCTGAGAACAAGTTGAAAATTCGTCCAAACAAACAATGGTGGGACAAAGAATGCACCGAGATGAAAAAAACTCTAAAAGCAGCATACATAGCATTCAGGAAAGATAATTCCATTCAACTTTTTGATCAGTTTAGAGAGCTGGAACTGAAACAGTCTAAACTACACAAGCTGAAAAAAGATCGTACTGGCAAAATTGCATAAGCACGTTACCCAGAGATGCTTCTATTAGCTACCTCTGGAATACGGCTCGGAAAATGCGCAATAGGTCCGACAACAATGATGCTAATGAGTACTCTGAACGCTGGATATATGATTTCGCGAAAAAGGTATGCCCAGACGCTGTCCCATCACAGCAAAAATTCAGCGATACAACGGCTATTGAAGAACCAGAATTTACCATGTTGGAGTTTTCAATTGCCCTCGCGTCTTGCAGGAACAAGGCTCCAGGACCGGACAGGATCAAATTTAATTTGATGAAAGACCTGCCGGATTCGGCCAAGATACGATTTCTTAAACTGTTCAATACACTTATCAGGAACAATATGGTCCCGAAAGGTTGGAGACAGGTTAAGATTATCGCTATCAAAAAGCCAGACAAACCTGCTGCAGATCATCGCTCGTACAGGCCGATTGCAAAGCTCTCATGCATACGCAAATTGCTGGAAAAAATGATCCTGCGTAGGCTCGACAACTGGGCAGAATCAACTAACCAACTGTCAGAGACCCAGTTCGGCTTTCGTAGGGGCGAGGGCTCTAACGATTGCCTGACATTGCTAGCCACAGAAGCGGAAATGGCTCTTGGCAGCAAATAACAAATGACTTCGGTTTTCTTGGATATCACAGGCGCATTTGATTCAGTTTCAATCGGAATTCTTTCCGAGAAACTGCATCAAAGAGGATTCTCCCCTATATTGACAAACTTTTTGATCAACCTGCTGTGTGAAAAGCATTTACTTTTCAACCACGGTTCTTCAACAATATATATATATATATATATATATATATATATATATATATATATATATATAAATTCCGATCCCTTATTGTTTTTCATTCTTTATATAAAGTGATTACCTTTACATTTAAATTAAAACTGTGCATTTTATAACATTTGCGAACAGACAGTTCACGACCGTAAATGGCGGTAGGTGGACTGTCTATCACCCCGGACCTTTCATCTTCCTCTGGCGTTGTGAAAAAGCGCAGAAGACCTCGCAAAACAGCTTTGGTTACTACACCCACTGGTTCGCCAACGCGGGTTAAAAAGTACCAGGCGGGTCAACCCGGGCTCCGCTGGGTAGTATTTTTCCGGTCAAAAAACAAACCCCTCAAGGTAGTGCAGATCTGTAAAGCTCTGCGAACAAAATACAGCAGCTTGATTGAGGTTTATAAAGTCAAAGCTGATAAATTAAAAGCGACTTTTTCTGATCTCGGACATGCAAATGCGGTCGTTGAAGATCAAAACTTTACAATTGAATACCGGGTATATATTCCGGCACGCGCAATCGAGATCGAGGGCGTAATTACAGAACCTGATCTCACAGAGGAAGAAGTTATGAAAGGTTTTGGGTATTTTTAAAATCCAAATCTTCCGAAAATCAAAATTCTAGAGTGCAGGAGAATGTATTCTGAGAACAACATGGGCAACTACTCCCCGGATGACTTTTTCAGAGTAACTTTCGAAGGAAAAGTGCTCCCCGATTTCTTCGAGCTTCGATTACTGGTTCGACTTTTCATCCCAAAAGTCATGTCGTGTACAAATTGTCTGCATCTAGGGCACACAAAAACCTACTGCAGCAACAAAACTAAATGCTGCAAGTGTGGGGAAACTAAAGAAAGTAACCACGCTTGTAGCGAACAGGAGGCGAAATGCTCTCTACGTGGTGGCGACCCACACAAAATTGAAACTTGTGCAAAATACAAACAACGCTCTGACGCTTTAAAAAAATCGACCAAACTACGCAGTAAGCAGTCCTTCGCACAGTTGCTGAAGACTGCGTTACAGCAGGAGGAAAATCGTTACTCCAGTTTGGAGAACGTTGATTCCAATGATGATGAAGAGGACTATCAACCTCTGCCGTCAACCGGAGCTGTGCGAAAACGGCAAAGTGCAGCTTCTCCTAAACTCCCTAGAAAGGAGCAGAAGAAGACGCATAATGATACCCCACGTGGTCCCGCCCTTGAGCAAAATGCTAAAGCGCCACCACCAGGTTTTAAGGTTGATTGCGACAAAGAATTTCCCAAACTCCCAGGGAAACGAGCTACTCCCACAGCTAAGTTGTCATCGGAACCTGAAATACCGTCTTCTGATGGACGTATTTCATTCAAAATGATTGTTGAATGGATATTCACCACTTTTGGTCTATCCGATGCTCTTAAAAGTATGATTTCGGCTTGGCTTCCAACAATTTGCATGTTGGGTAAGCAACTAAGCACCAAATGGCCCCTCCTCGCGTTCGTATCCCTCGATGTCTAAACCAGACAACAGAAGTGACGAATCGACAACAAGGATCATTCAATGGAACTGTCGAAGCTTGATTCCCAAACTAGATAAATTTTAACTCCTGCTTCACGATAGCAAATGCGATATTTTCGCGCTATCGGAAACATGGTTATCAACTGATACAACACTAACAGTTCAAAACTTCAATATCATCCGTTTAGACCGCGGAAACTCTTATGGTGGAGTGCTCCTTGGTATCAAAAAATGCTACCCATTCTTCCGAATTCCTCTTCCAGCAATTGATGGTATAGAAATTGTTGCTTGCCATATAACAATTGCTGGTGAGGGCCTCACTGTCGCTACAATCTACATCCCACCCAGAGCTACTGTTAATCGACTGCAGCTAACACAAATAACGGAACTGCTTTCGACATCACGCCTTCTTTTGGGAGACTTCAATTCTCACGGTATGGCGTGGGGAGCACCTGGAGATGATAACCGGGCTATTCTTATTGAAAGCTTACTAGACGAGTTCGATATGACCCTATTGAATATACCTGGGCTAGCTACAAGAATAGCAAGGCCTCCAGTACGAGAGAGCACTTTGGACTTGTCTATGTGTTCCTCCTCAATAGCTTTGGATTGTAAATGGGAGATTATTCAAGATCCCCATGGTAGCGACCATTTGCCAATAAGTATTTCGATTATGAGCAGGCTCCAGTCTGCTTTCACAGTCGAAGTAGAGTATGATCTCACCCGGTGTATTGATTGGGAAAAATTCTCGAACATAATATCCCAGGGTCTCGAAACAACCGAAGAGCTTTCCCCATCTGACGAATACAACTTCCTTGCAACATTAGTGCTAGATAGCGCGTTGCAATCTCAGACGAGGCCCGCCCCTGAGAACAAGTTGAAAATTCGTCCTAACAAACAATGGTGGGACAAAGAATGCACCGAGATGAAAAAAACTCTAAAAGCAGCATACATAGCATTCAGGAAAGATCATTCCATTCAACTTTTTGATCAGTTTAGAGAGCTGGAACTGAAACAGTCTAAACTACACAAGCTGAAAAAAGATCGTACTGGCAAAATTGCATAAGCACGTTACCCAGAGATGCTTCTATTAGCTACCTCTGGAATACGGCTCGGAAAATGCGCAATAGGTCCGACAACAATGATGCTAATGAGTACTCTGAACGCTGGATATATGATTTCGCGAAAAAGGTATGCCCAGACGCTGTCCCATCACAGCAAAAATTCAGCGATACAACGGCTATTGAAGAACCAGAATTTACCATGTTGGAGTTTTCAATTGCCCTCGCGTCTTGCAGGAACAAGGCTCCAGGACCGGACAGGATCAAATTTAATTTGATGAAAGACCTGCCGGATTCGGCCAAGATACGATTTCTTAAACTGTTCAATACACTTATCAGGAACAATATGGTCCCGAAAGGTTGGAGACAGGTTAAGATTATCGCTATCAAAAAGCCAGACAAACCTGCTGCAGATCATCGCTCGTACAGGCCGATTGCAAAGCTCTCATGCATACGCAAATTGCTGGAAAAAATGATCCTGCGTAGGCTCGACAACTGGGCAGAATCAACTAACCAACTGTCAGAGACCCAGTTCGGCTTTCGTAGGGGCGAGGGCTCTAACGATTGCCTGACATTGCTAGCCACAGAAGCGGAAATGGCTCTTGGCAGCAAACAACAAATGACTTCGGTTTTCTTGGATATCACAGGCGCATTTGATTCAGTTTCAATCGGAATTCTTTCCGAGAAACTGCATCAAAGAGGATTCTCCCCTATATTGACAAACTTTTTGATCAACCTGCTGTCTGAAAAGCATTTACTTTTCAACCACGGTTCTTCAACAATAACACGAACAAGCTACATGGTCTCCCCCAAGGCTCTTGTCTGAGTCCGTTGTTGTACAACTTCTACATCAGTGACATCGACACATGCTTGACGGACGGCTGCACAATGCGCCAGTTAGCTGACGACTGCGTAGTATCAGTCACGGCGTCTCTGGCTGCTGACATGAAAAACAGCCTACAAAATACGCTAGATAACCTGACCGGTTGGGCCAGTTGTCTTGGAATCGAGTTCTCGCTTGAAAAAACTGAGATGGTAGTCTTTTCAAAGAAGCGACCACCACCTCGTTTCGAGCTACTTCTGTCCGGAAGACCCATCACTCAGTCACCTAGCTTCAAGTATTTAGGAGTATGGTATGACTCTAAGTGCACATGGGAAAAACATGTAAATTACCTGAAACAAAGATGCCAACCGAGAATTAATTTCCTTAGGATGGTAACAGGAACCACATGGGGAGCTCATCCAGAGGACTTGATACGACTCTACCAAACCACGATTCTGCCCGTAATAGAATACGGCAGCATATGCTTCAGAGGTGTCGCAGCTTCACACATGCTGAAGCTAGAGAGGATACAATACCGTTGTTTGCGTATCGCTCTAGGTTGCATGCAATCGACACATACCATGTCTCTAGAGGTCATTGCGGGAGTACTACCACTTAAAGAGAGGCTTTTCGAGCTGGCTCTCCGTTTTCTCGTCAGATCGGAGATAGCAAACCCAATGCTAATCGAGAACTATGAGAAATGTTTGGAAATTGTTCAAAAACCCTGTATGTCAGTATACCAGCGGTTCATGTCTATGGAGATAAACCCTTCGGCTGTTGCTCCATACCGTGAGATTTCACAATCGCTTAGCAATTCTTCTGTTGTATTTGATTTGACGATGAAACATGAAATCCATGGAATCCCCGAACACCTCAGACCAACAGTTGTGCCATCAATATTTTCGGCAAAATTTGGTCACCTTCCAGAAGATAGTTCCTTCTTCACGGACGGATCTGTAATGGATGGACATTCCGGATATGGCGTTTTCAACACGGATCATCGCATATCCCGCAAATTGGCACAACCTTGCTCCATATACGTAGCTGAATTGGCTGCCATACACAATTCGCTGCGAATTATCGAGCTCAAGACACCAGGCAATTATTTCATCTCTTCGGACAGCCTCAGTTCTGTCGAAGCTCTCCGATCGATTAAACCGGTCATGCACCCGTCCTTTTTCCTCCCAGAAATTAGACGGATATTAGAAGTGCTGGTTGATCGGTCTTTCATTATCTGCTTTGTGTGGGTCCCCTCTCATTGCTCAATCCCAGGCAATGAAGAAGCTGATTTATTAGCGAAAAGGGGTGCCATAGAAGGAGATATATTTGATAGACTGATCACCTATACCGAGTATCTTCACCTGCCTCGACAAATGGCCCTGGCAAACTGGCAGGAAAGGTGGGATAAAGACGACCTTGGGCGATGGATGCACTCGATCTCGCCCAAAGTGTCTACAAAAGCTTGGTTCAAAGGGTTAGATTTAACTCGGGATTTCATTCGAGTTATTTCGCGCCTAATGTCCAATCACTATGTTGCAAACGCACACCTCTATCGAATAAACTTGGTCGATAGTAATCTGTGCGAATGTGGAGGATACGAAGACATCGACCACATAGTTTTCGTATGCCCAAAGTATCATAGAGCAAGGACCAAGCTTAAAGATTCTCTCAAAAAACAGAAAGTAACGTCTATATTCCAGGTACGGGATCAGAGCTTTGAAAAATCCTTTTCTGAAAAGACGCTTGAACGTTTTCTCGTTCAGTTACATGCTTTCCTTTTTGTGCGATCCTTCAACTTGTATCTGCAGCATGTTCAATTTCAAAGCACGGTTTAAAGGGCTATTCCCACTGCTTCCGTTCAGGGACCGGGCCGGGACCGTGCTCGTCCGGGACTTTTCATGCATTCACACTGCGCCGTGCTTGAACCGTGCCCGCGCTGCGCTCTGGCTGAGAAATGTTGATTTGTGTATGTGAAAGAACGTCTTTCTCTTTTTTCATACCGCAGCTAACTCCGCGCGAAATATGTCACTACAACATACACGCATCCACCCGAGTGCCTTCCGTGCACTCTCCGGCCAACACAAAGTATCGTCGGCAACGATAGTTTCCCTCTCGCACTGCGGCAGCACGACGGCAACTCAACGCTGCCCCGGTCTGGGCACGGCGCGTCGGTGTGAATGCGTTCATAAGAACGCATGCAATCAATCTCAAACGAGCCCGGACGACACGCGGAACAGCCACGGCCCGGTCCCGGCCCGGTCCCGGAACGGAAGCAGTGGGTATAGCCCTTAAAGCAGAGCGAATGTGGAACGAGCTGCGGGCAACGTTTGCTTCCGCAAAAGGACCGCCGCTTTGTCTTTCATTCCCGTCATAAAATCGTCTGCCGGCATTCACATACCACTTTTCGTTTGTGTTCATGATCGACCGAAAAAACAGTCAATCAGTCCTCAACATTCACGAATATGCAACGGGCTGCGTGCGTTGTTTCCGCAAAAGGAGCACGGCCTCGGTATTCAAGGCCGTTCGGGAAACTTCGTACAATGTTCTGTCTGCGTTACCATTCCGTTTTTCGTTTATGTTCATGATCGACCGAAAAAACAGTCAATCAGTCTAAAGCATTCTTACGTTTGAGGCGTAGCGAGAGAATTCCGAAATGATGCTTAACATTCGCATTGTTGTCAAAATTACGATTTGTGGTTGGAATAAGTTTTAAATATATATATTTTAAATAAATAGCTCACAACGTTTGTATCCGTTGTTTTTTCATAGAGTGAAAGTGGTACATGCTACATGGCCGTCGTATCCAAATTCAATTACGTTTTAATACAAAATTTCAATTCTTTTGATCGTCTCGTTTTGTTGCATGCTCTGCACTGCATTAGTGCAGTTGAATCTATGAAATTCAATAATCAAAGTAAATTGATTAACAGCATTTAAAGAAAAATCAACCACTCGTGCTCGCAACAACACAAATAGGTAGGTATATACCGTAAAACGGGGTAACATTGATAAGTTTTTTCACTTTTTCGTGAGTACGCTGGGGTCTTTTTTTACGCGGGTTTTTTTATGTGTTTTTTTTTATACGCGATTTTCACAATAACGCGGATTATTTTTACGCGGTTTTTTGACATAACGCGGATTACACTGTGCTACACAGTGCTGAGAGTATTCACTGTCATGATATTCAAAAGCAGCGATTTTCAGCCGTCTTTATATTGATAATCATACTACCCATGCGACCGTTGATATTCATGATAACAAACAACCGCTGAACACTGAAAAGATAAACTTTAACACTCGGGTTGATATTTTGATCGTCAAAAATGAGAATCATATCAAAATAGTGAAAATCAAAATTGACCTTATTCGACCATTTATACTGTACTGGGCAGTGTACAGCTTCTGAACAAATTTGCACTACTTGGATTGATAATCACCGAAGCTTCTTTAAATATCATTACGAGGCCTTTGATATTCATTCCACTGTTCTGTCATTGAATATGAGAAACGATATTCATGCATCGTCGCAATGAACATAGGTTACTGAGTTGCACCAGAGAATAAATGTGCTGACACTGAGATTAATTCAATTCATCTACTCATGAATAAACATTGATATTCTAAGGCACTGGTGCTACAAAAGAAAAAAAATGCAAGAACTTCTGAAGTGACTTAGTGTAGGTTATAGGTCTTGTTGAGTGTATCATACTGTTTGTCACATATAGGTAAAATTAAAAAAAAATATAAATCATCTTATTTTATTAATTATGAATCATCCTATTTATTTTAAAACTATTCATCACATATAGGTAAACTGTTTAAACATATTTATATTTTTCAAAGTTTCTATTTTTCGCCTATCCAAAACAGCCAAGATATAAAAAATTGGTTGGAAAATAACCGAATTAAACATAAAAATGTAAGCTAAGGTAAAAAGAAGGGTTTTGACCTTAACTAATAATTTTTGGGGTTTTTTGAAAAACTTAAAGTAAACGCGCAAGTGACTTAAACTATAACCTGTTATATACTGATAGTTTAGTTATTTAAATTAAGCATGTAAAAATAACAAATTGTACTAAAACCAATCGATGCGAGAGACTTCTCGCTCTCGATAAACGATAGCATGAAAAGTCCGAATATAAGAGCTTTCTGATTTGAGCCGTGAACGAGTACGTACGGAGACAATTAAGAAGATTAAATCTATAGATAGTTTTTAATAACTGATTGAAGAAGACCAGACTTATATTAAGTAATAGCCTATATTGGCTGATTAATTAGATCATTGATCTAATATGACCCACACTAAGTCACATCAAATGTTCTTGCATTTTTTTATTATTTGTAGCTCCGTGAACTAATTGTGCGACAGAAGCCAAAAATACAGGTTTTCTAAAAAAATATATATAACTTAGCCAAATATCAACCGATTTTCACCAAAATACTTTCATTTGATTCGGAATTGAATATAATTTCAAAATTATTTTTATTATTTGAATATACTTTCAAAATTATTTTTGAATTAATTTCAAACGGCAAATTTCAAATTAAGTCGAAAAACTGCGTGAAAAAAGATCTAAAAACCTATATTCAAACTCAAATAACTCAACATGTTTTATTGATATTAGTAAAAACCTGTACATAGTTTGAAAGCTCTATTTATCCCTTTTCTAAAACTGCTTAAATATTAAAAATCGGTTGATAAATTACTGAGTTATAAAATATTATATGCGCTGAGGTCCAAAAAACCGTATTTTGACCCTAACTTCAGATTTTGAGGGTGTTTGTAAAATTTCTAGTATAAGCGAATGTTATACTCAACAAGACCTACTACCTACACTAGGTTACTTCAGAAGTTCTAAATCGCTGTAGCACATTGACGATTATTTTTACGCGAAATAACAATAAGTTCACGACAATAAGATATTCTGTTTTATTAATCGAAATAATTCATATTTTTAATATGTTTGCTGTAATTATCAAAAAAAGTAGGAGGGTGGTATTCAAGACACGACCGCATGACGTTGACTACCGTATTCTTAAAAAAAAAAAAATATTCCATTGAAGCAAATAGTAGAGGGAATTGCAACGCTTCTTTTACAAAACTTCTGTAACAAAATTTCGAGGCTCCAAAAGGTACCAGTTTCCGATTATTCTCGTCCAGAATTCCAGCCATTTTAGTATTTTGCAGTAGCCATTTATTACTAACAGCCACCAGCATAACGGGTGAAACCGGCACGAGATAACCGGTACTATTTTGTCTTTCCTCCTTTCAGCTGCTAACACCTAGCGCTGTCGTGAAATTAACATCAACATAAACATGCATTTTTGCAAGGTTTTTTCCGCTAGCAACAGCAATTGTAAAACATAAAATTCAACTAACCGCTTCTATTATAAAACTGCGAGGCACAAAAAGGTGCCAGTTGCCGATTTCTTGTTTACTGGTTTCCGTCCAGAATTCCAGCCATTTCAGTATTTTGCAGTAGCCACCAACATCACGGGTCAAACCGGCACGAGATGACCGGTACTATTTTGTTTTTCCTCCTTCTAGCTGCTAACACCGAGCGTCCGTATGTATCCGGTACGGTTTAATAATGAAACTGATGGGGTGAAATGTTCGAACGATACGTTTTATACCAAAGCTTCGTCAGATAATTAGAAAAAGGGAGGGGCTACATAGATGATGGAATGGTAGAGACAAATGTTTCTTGAAAGTTGCGCCGGCCGCTGTCATAATATTAACACCAACACAAACATGCATTTTTGCAAGGTTTTTTCCGCTAGCAGCAGCATTTGGTAAAACAGAAAATTCAATTTGCCGCTTCTGTAACAAAATTTCGAGGCACCAAAAGGTGCCAGTTGCCGATTATATTGTTGTTTTCTGGTTAATCTACTAAAAGCCACCAGCATAACGGGTGAAACCGGCACGAGATGACCGGTACTATTTTGTCTTTCCTCCTTTCAGCTGCTAACACCTAGCGCTGTCGTGAAATTAACATCAACATAAACATGCATTTTTGCAAGGTTTTTTCCGCTAGCAACAGCAATTGTAGAACATAAAATTCAACTAACCGCTTCTATTATAAAACTGCGAGGCACCAAAAGGTGCCAGTTGCCGATTTCTTGTTTACTGGTTTCCGTCCAGGATTCCAGCCATTTTAGTATTTTGCAGTAGCCACCAGCATCACGGGTCAAACCGGCACGAGATGACCGGTACTATTTTGTTTTTCCTCCTTCTAGCTGCTAACACCGAGCGTCCGTATGTACCCGGTACGGTTTAATAATAAACCTGATGGGGTGAAATGTTCGAACGATACGTTTTATACCAAGGCTTCGTCAGATAATTAGAAAAAGGGAGGGGCTACATAGATGATGGAATGGTAGAGACAAATGTTTCTTGAAAGCTGCGCCGGCCGCTGTCGTTATATTAACACCAACACAAACATGCATTTTTGCAAGGTTTTTTCCGCTAGCAGCAGCATTTGGTAAAACAGAAAATTCAATTTGCCGCTTCTGTAACAAAATTTCGAGGCACCAAAAGGTGCCAGTTGCCGATTATATTGTTGTTTACTGGTTAATCTACTAAAAGCCACCAGCATAACGGGTGAAACCGGCACGAGATGACCGGTACTATTTTGTCTTTCCTCCTTTCAGCTGCTAACACCTAGCGCTGTCGTGAAATTAACATCAACATAAACATGCATTTTTGCAAGGTTTTTTCCGCTAGCAGCAGCATTTGGTAAAACAGAAAATTCAATTTGCCGCTTCTGTAACAAAATTTCGAGGCACCAAAAGGTGCCAGTTGCCGATTATATTGTTGTTTTCTGGTTAATCTACTAAAAGCCACCAGCATAACGGGTGAAACCGGCACGAGATGACCGGTACTATTTTGTCTTTCCTCCTTTCAGCTGCTAACACCTAGCGCTGTCGTGAAATTAACATCAACATAAACATGCATTTTTGCAAGGTATTTTCCGCTGGCAACAGCAATTGTAAAACATAAAATTTAACTAACCGCTTCTATTATAAAACTGCGAGGCACCAAAAGGTGCCAGTTGCCGATTTCTTGTTTACTGGTTTCCGTCCAGAATTCCAGCCATTTTAGTATTTTGCAGTAGCCACCAGCATCACGGGTCAAACCGGCACGAGATGACCGGTACTATTTTGTTTTTCCTCCTTTTAGCTGCTAACTCCGAGCGTCCGTATGTACCCGGTACGGTTTAATAATGAAACTGATGGGGTGAAATGTTCGAACGATACGTTTTATACCAAGGCTTCGTCAGATAATTAGAAAAAGGGAGGGGCTACATAGATGATGGAATGGTAGAGACAAATGTTTCTTGAAAGCTGCGCCTGCCGCTGTTGAATATTAACACCAACACAAACATGCATTTTTGCAAGGTTTTTTTCGCTAGCAGCAGCATTTGGTAAAACAGAAAATTCAATTAGCCGCTTCTGTACCAAAATTTCGATGCACCAAAAGGTGCCAGTTGCCGATTATAGTTTCCTGGTTAGTCCGTCCAGAATTCCAGCCATTTAAGTGTTTTGCAGTAGCCATTTACTACTAAAGCCACCAGCATAACGGGTGAAACCGGCACGAGATGACCGGTACTATTTTGTATTTCCTCCTTTCAGCTGCTATCACCTAGCGTCCGCATGTCACTGGTGCGGTTTTGGAATCAGAATGATGGGGCGCCGGCCGCTGTCGTAAAATTAACACCAACAAAAAGATGCATATTTGCAAGGTTTTTTCCGCTAGCAGCAGCATAAACATCGGAAACAGAAAGTGACAACAACAATAACAACAAAGTCAGATCGATTGTATCCGTTAGTGTCGACTGTGCTTGGGAAGAGAGGTAGTGATTGGCTGCGCGGTATGATTTAGACAATCGATATTAATTACCAATTTTTCAATAGTGTATCTCAAACAATAGTTTGTTTTTGTTACATAAATTTAACCGTAAAAGAATTTCTGATCGATTGATGCCAAAACCTCGAAAACCTGATTATAGATGACTGCAAAATGAGCGCTCAAAACCTGACCACTTTTCTCTGGTTTTCCCTGGTTGAATTACTAGATTTTCAAATTCAGGGGCCTAACTTCGATAGAGACATTAGTCAACGTCAAAATAGGCAATTTCCGTTGATACGGGAAGAAAAAACAAAAATACATTGATAATTTTACAACGATACGAGTCAGGGTCGTTGCGATTTACTTCCGTTTAAGAAACGAAAGCTTAAACATGTAGCAAAATTATTATAAAAAAGTTATTGTCATGTTCTTCAATGAATTTTCATTTTAGAAGCACTAAAAACTTATTTTGTGTGTTTCGTTACCATTTTTATATCATTTTTCAAGTTTATATTTACTTACGTGCCATTATTTTTATTCGGATCTTATTATTGAATGGAGTTTTTTAAGCATTTTTTTAAAATTACGCGGTTTTTATACGCGGATTTTTTCAACGCGGTACAACCAACCGCGTAAAAAAAGACCCCTGTGTATTTATATATTTTACAACTGAAATTACAGTTTTCATATTTTTAGTACTAGTAGTATTGGCATCCTTAGAACTTGAGAAGTTAGTTTTTAAAGCCTTTCGAAAATCTTGAACATTAAAACATTTGTTCTTCGTCGTTGTTTCCTTATTTGGGGTAACTTTGGTCGGTGTCAATTTTGAATTGTTTTGGAACTTTTTTGAACTAAAAATGTTAGATATTGCTTTGATAACATGTTTAGAGACGCTTTCCGGATTGACATCACGTTCTCCTTGACTGCTCTCATTGCGGAGGATAGTCCTGTCCTTGCACCTAGCCGCGGCCTACTGCGAGTCATATTTATGCCATATGTAATTTCACCTTTCGATGATGAAAAACGTTAACGTTGCGATATGTGCCAGAAGTATTTTGTAAGTCAGCAATCGTTGTAAAATGTTTGTGTTCAGAAAACGTGTGTTGATCATATATGCAAGGCCTTTCCAACAACGAAAGTATCAATAGGCCAGCTCTAGCCTCTTACGTTCTATGCTCTAGCCAAGACAACATCCTGGCGTAGACCAGGATGATGTCTGGTTAGAGCATAAAACGGGACTTTCTCAACATATATAAATTAATTAATTATAAATGTAATAAATTTCCATAATTTTTTTTTCTAGTTGATTGAGAAAATTAGATAACGGATTTGGAAAACATGTCAATGAATACGAAATGTTGAACATTCGACTAGTATAAAGTGCTTTTTTGGCCCTTACTGAGAGTAAGAAATATAACGATCAAATTGATTTCAAAATTTATAAACAATAACAATAAAAAATTTCAAACAATGCAATATTGTTCAGATCCTGAATGACACAAGACTAAGATGTTTTACTCAAATTTAGCAAAAGTAATCACGGGGCAGTTTTATTTCAACTATTCATGAGAAGGAAAAAACTGATCAATGTTACCCCGCTGATCAATGATACCCCGTTTTACGGTACAAAATATTGATTAGAAAATTTGAATTCTTTTACACCTTCACGAAAGACTGTGAGGCCGAAAACATACTGGCGCGGCCTGCGCTGCGTTGCGGTTCGCCTTACCGTGGGTTAATGTACAGCCTTAAGTATACCTGTACATTAAATCTAAAGGCCATCCACCTCAGATGCAAAGCACACAATTAGGAAATAGCAAATCACATGTGTTAATTGCCGCGCAAGCGACAAAAGTTATTGCATTCTTAACTTCCCGCCTTCGGTGCTCAGCGAAGCTGTTTTTTTTTTTTAAGGGGGGATTTGTTAGTAGCTTAAGTATTTATGATAAATATTAGTAAATAATGAGTATGTGTGTCCAATCACAAATGGTGACTTCTCAACACTGTTAGAAATTTGTAATTTTAATTGTTAGGATTTGTTTGCTTTCGCAATTAGGACTTATCATTCGTAGGGATTTAAACCTACTTGTCAGAAAAGGGGAAGTAAACTTACAACTAACTTAATTGCTAACTTATTGGCTATAAAGAGAGCTTATCGTAGCAATTGAGGATTGCAACGATTTTTGTCGAAAATTGTTAATAATTTTATTTGACATAGCTTCTAATGGTTCAACACCAGTAAGTCTATGTAATTCGAGTGTACCAAACCAAGGAGGACGCTTCAAAATCATTTTCAGAATTTTATTCTGAATCCTTTGGAGCGTTTTCTTCCTTGTTGAACAGCAACTTGACCAGATCGGTACAGCATAAAGCATTGCTGGTCTAAAAATTTGTTTGTAAATCAAAAGTTTGTTCTTTAAACAAAGTTTAGAATTCCTGTTAATAAGAGGATATAAACATCTCGTATATTTGATGCACTTGGCTTGTATACTCTCAATGTGCTCTTTGAAAATAAGTTTTTTATCATAAATTAGTCCCAAGTACTTAACCTTGTCGGACCAACTTAAAATAACCCCATTCATCTTGACAACGTGATTATTGTTTGGCTTGAGGAAAGAAGCCCTAGGCTTATGAGGAAAAATTATCATTTGAGTCTTAGAAGCATTGGGAGAGATTTTCCACTTTTGCAAGTAGGAAGAAAAAATATCTAAACTTTTCTGCAATCGACTGCATATGACACGAAGGCTTTTTCCTTTTACGGAAATGCTTGTGTCATCGCAGAACAATGACTTTGTGCATCCTGGAGGCAAATCAGGAAGATCTGAAGTGAATATGTTGTACAGGACTGGACCCAAGACTGAACCTTGAGGTACACCTGCTCTGACAGGAAATCTATCAGATTTTGAATTCTGATAGACAACCTGCAGAGCTCGATCAGTAAGATAATTTTTTAAAATTTTGATTAGGAAAATTGGAAAATTAAAAGTTTGCAATTTCGCAATCAAACCTTCATGCCAAACACTGTCGAATGCTTTTTCTATGTCTAAAAGAGCAGCTCCAGTGGAATAACCTTCAGATTTGTTAGCTCGTATCATATTAGTAACTCTGAGCAATTGATGAGTTGTGGAATGCCCATGGCGAAATCCAAACTGTTCATTTGCAAAAATTGAATTTTCGTTGATGTGTGACATCATTCTGTTAGGAATAATTCTCTCAAACAGTTTACTTATTGAAGAAAGCAAACTGATTGGTCGATAACTTGAAACTTCAGCTGGGTTCTTATCCGGTTTTAAAATGGGAGTAATTTTTGCATTTTTCCATAATTTGGGAAAATATGCAATTTTGAAGCAGCAATTGGAAATTTTCACTAAAAATTCCATTGTGCTCTCAGGGAGATGTTTGATTAGTATATTAAAGATTCCATCGTCACCAGGTGCTTTCATATTTTTGAAATTTTTAATAATTGATTTAATCTCATTCAAGTTAGTTTCAATTATTTTTGCAGGTAAAAAATTCTGGGAAGAAATTAAATCAAATTGACGTGTGACTTCATTTTCAATTGGACTCACAAAATTCAAATTTGAGTTATGAACACTCTCAAACTGCTGAGCAAGTCTTTGAGCCTTTTGTTCATTGGATACAAGAAAACGTTCACCATCTTTTAAAACTGGAATAGGCTTTGAAGGTTTCTTAAGAATCTTCGACAGCTTCCAAAATGGTTTTGAATATGGTTTCAATTTTTCAACTTTAGTCTCAAAATTTTGATTTCTCAGAAGAGTAAATCTATGTTTAATCTCTTTCTGTAAATCTTTATAAATAGTTTTAAAAACAGGGTCACGAGAACGTTGATATTGACGTCTGCGGACATTTTTCAAACGAATTAGAAGTGGAAGATCTTCGTCAATTATTGATGAATCAAATTTCACTTGAGCCTTTGGAACAGAATAATTCCTGGCATCAACAATTGCACATTTTAATGCTTCCAAAGCGGAATCAATATTCACTTCGTTTTGCAAATCAAGCTCATTATTGAAATTTCTCTCAATATGAGTTTTGTATCTTTCCCAATTAGCCTTGTTATAATTAAAAACAGAGCTCATAGTGTTTAAAACTGATTCATGTGATAAAGAAAAAGTTATTGGAAGATGGTCAGAATCAAAGTCAGCATGTGTGATCAAATCACTACATACATGACTTTGATCTGTTAGCACCAAATCAGTTGTTGAAGGGTTTCTTACAGAAGAAAAGCATGTAGGACTATTCGGAGACAGAATAGAATAGTATTCTGAAGAACAATCATTGAATAAAATTTTGCCATTGGAATTACTTTGAGAATTATTCCATGAACGATGTTTAGCGTTAAAATCGCCGATTATGAAAAATTTCGAACGATTTCTGGTGAGTTTTTGTAAATCACCTTTAAAATATTTTTTGTGCTCGCGTGTGCATTGAAATGGTAAATATGCTGCGGCAATAAATAAAATCCCAAGTTCAGTTTGAACTTCAATTCCCAAAGTTTCAATAACTTTCGTCTCAAGATGGGGAAGAGCACGATGTTTGATTAGGCGATGAATAACAATTGCAACTCCACCGCCGGAACCCTGAATCCTATCATATCTATGAACCACGTAATTGGGATCATATTTTAATTTAATGTTAGGTTTCAAAAATGTTTCAGTAATAATTGCAATATGCACATTATTTACTGTTAAAAAATTAAAAAGCTCATTCTCATTGGCCTTCAATGAGCGAGCATTCCAATTTAATATTTTAATTGTTTTATTTAAAATCATTGCTAAATTTTAAATTAGAAACAATTTTAATAGTAAAATTTGTGCCTATTTGAATGGCTTCAAACATTGATTTAAGTTAAACGGGTATGCAAAGGAGTAGGTAAACTATGCGTCACTGGTACGCTTGGAGAATTTTGTTTTGAAGTTGGTTTTGATTGAGAAATTGAATTTTGTTTACCTTGCCTTGCCTTAACAATTGCTAAACGGACTGGGCATTGATAAAAATTTGACATATGGTTGCCGTTACAATTCGCACAGCGAAAATTTTTACTCTCTTTCACAGGACATGTGTCCTTTTTGTGAGAAGAGTCTCCACAATTAAGACATTTTTGGTCCATGTTACAGAATTTGGAACCATGGCCATAACGTTGGCAAGTACGGCATTGGGTGATATGCTTTTCACCTCCGCCATAATTCCTATAAATTTCCCACTTTACACGCACATTATACAATGCATGTGCTTTTTCAAAAAATTTTAAGTTGTTAACCTCATTGCGGTTAAAATGAATTAAATAATTAACAAGGGAAATTCCAGTTCTCTGACTGTTTTCGCCTCGTGATTTTTGTTTCATTAGAATTACTTGGGTAGGGGCTATGCCAAGTAATTCTGTTAAAGTAAGTTTGATCTCATCAACGGTTTGATCGTTGGTGAGACATTTCAAGACAACCTTGAACGGCTTGGCGTTCTTAGTGTCATATGTAAAAAATTTGTACATCTTGTCAGTTAAATACTGAACAAGACGATCACGACCCTTTACTGAGTCGGCTAATAAGCGGCATTCACCTCTACGGCCAATTTGATAGGTAACTTTAACGTCAGAAACAAACGTTGAAAGTTCCTTTTTGAATATATTAAATTCAGAAGAAATAGTTACCACTATAGGTGGAACTTTCTCCTTTTTTAAAGATTTTATATTTTGTATAGTTTCATTATTGGTAACTTCCATTTCACCAGCTTCTTGCTCAGGCAAAACATCAAAAGGATTGTCACTACAGACACTCGATGTGTCAGAAAGAGATGCCTCTCTTTTCCTCCCCGCAGCGATGCGAGGTTTCTTTTTCCGTCCAGCCATTTCAGGTGATACGAAAAAAGTTAAAACAAATGTTAAATTTAAAAGTAGGTAGTCTTGAGAAAGACTGATGGGAAATAACTTTCAGGTAGTCTTTAAAAGACACACTGACAAAACACAAACTTTGAAGCTATAGGCAGTCAAAGACCAGTCCACAAGCAACCGAAAAAACGTCTGATCTGTAGGACAGTTCAAGACGCACTGCTTAGCGAAGCTGTAGAAATGGTACCAACTGCCCTATTCCACTTTGTGCCTTGAACGTATACATAATGAAAGATTGAACGAAATAAACGAGCGCTGCCATAGCGAATGACCGCCACCTAGGAACTAAAAAAATGTTCAATTCCACTTTGACTGCTCTTTCTCCGGGCGATCGCTGTACTATGCCGAGCAGACAAGTTGACTGCGGAAAGCGATCGCATTCGTGTTTTAACAGTCAACTTGCGATCCTTTACAAAGCACTGTACGGGATGCGCTTGCTAGCCGCAACCCCGCACTTGTAATACCTATTTATGACTTTTTAAAAGATATCAAATATCAAATTTGATTATCACCTTGCTTTTTCTCCTCATTTCTCTCAACACAACTACCCTCATAAAGTTTCACACTAATTCTGTTCCTTTTTTCTTCTTTCTTGTGTTATTCTTTTCAGAGAAACATGAATCATTGCTTCTTTCTGAGAGACATGATCCACCAAACTTAGGTATAAGTTTTGATTTCGAAGAGATAAGGAACCATCACACCTCAACGAATAGTATTAAAAATGGATATTTAACATAGAGAAGAAATTTAATGTTATTGTTAGGTTTAAAAGACATGTATTTTTAAATTGTATTTTCAAAAAAGAAAAGATGAGATGGTTTTTATGCCTGTTTGAGGAGGAGCAGTCGGGATACAGGCTCTACTCAAGCTGGCTTTTCCCTACTCCAAAAGACATTCGGCCCCGTTATGCTTCGCGGTTGGGCCTAAATAAATATTAGAGTTATAAAAAAACGCATTCCGAATGGCGGTTTCTCGTGCTTCAGAAACCAGGTTGTCGCTACTCACCACAATGATTTAGCCATAGTTAAACGATAGCCAAGAGTTGTATGCAGGCTTCTTCCGTTCTCTTGATTTTTGCCCAAATTTACTTTTCTACCTGCCAAACCCCTTGGAGAACTAGACTTTCTCTCACACAGAGTGAGTAATTATCCACATTTAGGCGTAGAGTATTTCGGTCGCAGAGTTCCTTTTTACTCTTTATCATCACGTGTTAGGGATAAACCTTTTTTTGCTCTCTTAGTTTAAGAGGGAGTAGTTTTCGTTAGCTTCTCCTTTACTAGAAGAGAAGTTGGCCAAATATCAAAACATTTAGGTTCATATTGAAGCCACATCCTAACCGTTTTCGAATTTGATATTATAGGAAGATTCACAACTCACCATGGGTGCGTATTCTGCAGAAAGTTTGATTTTATACAGTTTTTGCCGCACCCCAGAGCGATGAGAACGGTAACGCAATGCTCAGGTGGTCGTCGAGCAATTTATTTCATTTTTCTTGCGTGCGCGGATGCTCTATCGAATTAGGAGCGTTTTTTCGTCAGAGAAACTATTACTCTGCGCTCTCTCTACAGCAGATGGTGTGATGCACATTGAATGTAAGCTCGCAGTTGTTAAGAGGAAAGAAAACTTTTTCTCTTTAAGATGAAGATGAGCAAAACAAAGCCTGGTTGTATGAAACGAATGTAGGCATGCGAGGGTGACATCCTAAATTTGTATTTTTCAGGATCGTCAACGTCACGATCGCTTTTTAAAGTTCCTCCTTAACAATTACGTATATAAAAAGCTTGTGAATTTATTTTAGTGAAATAATTCCCCACTTTTGTCTCCTTTATGTAGAAAGCCATTTTCGATGTAACTCAAATGCTGTCGATAAAAGTAGGGTGAAGTTTTTTATTTTCCGAGATAATTCTGATAATTTCCTGGGTTGTTTCGTGTTTAAAAAACCATTTTTGGTAAACGTAGCAGAGTTAAAGCTTGCATATAATGCAATATTTCTACTGCTAAAACACATGTAGAATATAAGATATTAGGGACGAATGACCGCCTCGGTTAAAATCGTAAAAAAAAAAAAATTATAATATATATATATATATATATATATATATATATATATATATATATATATATATATATATAACAATAAAAACAGGCAACAGTATATCTTTATATATATATATATATATATATATATATATATATATATATATATATATATATATATATATATATATATATATATATATATATATATATATATATATATATATATATATATATATATATATATATATATATATATATATATATATATATATATATATAAAGATATACTGTTGCCTGTTTTTTTATGAAAAAGGCTTTCATGAATCATAAAACTGTTTGAAAAAACCTTATTTTGTATGATCTTACGTTTGGGTTTAGTGATATAGACCGATCAAATACAAAAAAAATAAAAAAATAGTAGCATGCATGTGACATGTATCGAGAAATCCAACCAAAACCGCAAAGTTCAAATTGGATTTATTTGAGATAGAAAAATATCCACCCTCCAAATTTTAGATTTTATATACATAAAAGTACGACCTTTCAAACGCAATCAATAGTTTTAGTTTGTGTTTGCTATTTAAGTAGATACAAACATTTGAAAAGGGCGTATTTTGAAAGCGAAAAACCTAATAACTTTTCTTGTGAATGAGATAGCGCTTTTCAGTATTCAGAGAAAATATGCACCTCAAAAAAATCTAAAAACTGTTAGAAGATTGAGTTTCAACAGAATCAAAAATAAAAAAGTTACATCGAAAAAACTAGATTTTTCAGCGACACCCTAACTTGCTATATTAAATTCATCATAACGTGAAAACTATGCAAGATAGAGACTAGCTTTCTTCGGCAAAGTTGTTTAGAAAAAATGGATCTACAACTCCTCTGAGCTAAAAAGTACCGTATCTTTATCAGCAAAAAAGTTAGTTTTGCTATTTTTGATAAAAATGGAGCCACCCTAATTTCTATTTTTTATAAAGCAGCGCCTTTTTAAAAACAAAATATCTTTCAGATATACTATTAACCTAACAACAGCTGTTTTTGCACAAAAAATTAAATACCGCTAAATCGACGATCTGGACCACTGTGCAATGTTTTTAGAGGTAACAAATATGTGCATAATGGTTTGACATACCTCCCTTCTCCATAAGGAAGGGGTCCCCGTCCCATACAAATAAAACACAAATTTCGCACAGCTCAAGAACCAATCAAAAAAATACACCCAAATTTGGTATGTGAATGTTTTTAGAGGTAACAAATATGTCCATAATGGTTCGACGAAGTACATGTTTCTGCATAATGGTTCAGGAAGTACATGTTTCTGCACAAATTTCTGCACAAACTTCTGCACATCTCGCGAACTAATTAACTAAATGGCAGGTGAATGTTTTTAGTGGTAACAAATATGACCAAATACCACCCAACATGAGTGTTTCTTTAACCAGTATGACGTTCAAAATCCAGAAATTGTTTGGCGACTTCCGGTTTCGGAAAAAAGCGACAAACGACCAAGTACCACCAAATATGGGTATTTCTGGAATCGTAATGATGCACTGGAGCCACAAATCGACTTCAGACAACATTTTGAATTGTAAGATGGCAACTTCCGGTTTCTAGAAAACAGCCTGAAATGGACGATTCCCATTAAATATGGGTATCTCCGGAAGAAATTGATCACAGACACAATCTTGAATTTTAAGATGGTGACTTCCAGTGTCTGGCAAACAGCCGGAAATGACCAAATACGATTCAATATGAATGTTTTCGGAACAAGAATTACGCCCAGATGACAGAAAGTGACAAAATACCACCCAATATGATTATCTCCGGAGCCAGAATGTTGCAAGAAGCTAGAAATTGACCTCAGACACTATCATGAATTGTAGGATGGCAACTTTTGGTTTCTGGAAAACAGCCAAAAATGGCCGATTTCCCTCTAACATGAGTATCTCCGGATCTAGAATGATGCACAGCAGATGAAATCGACCACAGACTCCATTTTAGACTCTAGGTTGGCGACTTCCGGTTCCTGGGAAACAGCCGAAAATGATCGAATAACACCCAATATGGGTGTTTCTTCAACCAGAATGACGCTCTGAGGCCAAAATTATCTTAAATACCATTTTGAAATCCAAGATTGCAGCTTCCGGTTGGTGAAAAACAGCCTAAAATAACCAAATACCATCCAATATGAGTATCTCTGGAACCAGAATGATGCAATGAGCTAACAATTGACCTCAGGCATCATTTTGAATTGCTAAATGACAACTTCTAGGAAACAGGCGAAAATTCCGTAATCGAGATGATGCATAGAAACCAAACATTGACCCTGGACACCATTTTGAATTTATAGACGACCGCTTTCAGTTTCTGGAAAACAACCAAAATAACTAAATACCTCCAAATATGGATTTTTCCGGTGTTAGATTGATGCCAGAAAATCTGCTGGAATTGACCGAATACCGCCTAATAAGGATATAACAGAATTAGGGTGATGTACAGAAGCCAAAAGTCGAGGATGTTGTCATTTCGATAAAACATCAAACGAGTTGTTATTTGACTTTGATCATATCCTATGGGCGATTCGTCGTGCATTTGCAGACTTTAAACACATCGCAATGAATCAATGAATTTGGAAAGTTCAAATAGTACGATACCACATTTAAATTATGTTGAGGTCACATATATCGATCAATGCAGGTATAGTTTCAAATAGTCTATGAATTTCTTTTCTTTCCTTAACTTTTGAGCCACATATCAAATTGTTATGAAGTTTGTTGTTTGTAAGTTTGAGAGATGACTCGTTCGTATGACACTAGTTATGTTCAAATAAGTCATGTAATCTGTAAGATAATAGACATTCGTTGTTTTGTTAACAATTTAATACATAACGGTTGTTTAGTTCGATTATAATCAAATGAAATGGGTACGTATAGGGCAGCCAAACTTTGAAACCAAGTGTTCAATCATAATTCATCAGTTTACCCTTAACTAGCCCGCTCATCTGATAATAATATTGATCAAATCGGTTGTGTAGTTTCTGTGATAATGAAGTTTCGTGATTTTAACGTTTCGGTTCGTTACAGACGAAGTTACAGTCCGATTACAGTAAAATTCAATAGGGTGTTATGAGGCAGCTAGACTTAATAATTGACACTTTTTTGTGGCAATCGGGTCAGCCATCTCTGAGAAAAGTGAGTGAGCTCAAGTAGTCTTCGGAATATGTTCCTTTTCATAGCTGGATTTCACATTTTTAAACATAACAGGCAAAGTAATAGTCCGATTACCGTGCCGGATCGAAACCCGTACAGTATCGAAATCCGTACACCTTGATGTTTTTCTTCAGTTTTAAGCATTACAAAAAATGAAAACTCATATAAAAGTTACATGTACATGTCCGTTGAACTATTGGCTTTCTGTTAAATTGAACTATGCGCCAGTAGGCCATGAAATAAAAATATTAAAAATAAAAGTTCAATCGTGTATCGGTTTCAGTTGTCATTTCGTCGCATCGTTAGAGATTTCACTAAGGAAACGTTCTTCAGATAAAAACGTTTTTCAAGTGGGATATAAGTGTTTTACTCTGTGAATCTTTTTGAAATCGATTGAAAAAGTAAGTCTTTGTCATTTTCGAGCTGTGTATTGTCTGGTAAATAGTGCAAATTGTATTTATTCATCAAAAACTGTGCCGTACGGATTTTGATCCTTGTTAATCGCTTGAATCTAAATCCGTACAGCGTGGATCGAAGTAAACCACAAACGCGAACGGACGCAATTTTTCGCTGTGTCACAATTTGCTCGTTGAATATACTTAAAGTTATTGTTCTCGGATAGTGTTTCATAAATGTAATCGTAAACTGAATCAAATCAAAGGTAAAGTTGCTAGTCGAGCAAAAATCTGCCCGGAAATTGTGAATTCAGACTTCAAGTGACTAATAAGCAACTAACTGTGACAATTCTGGTCTATCAGCACCAGGAAAGAGGAAGAAAATTGTGTATGTTATGTAATGGTGTCGAGTTTAGTGCGCTGGACAAGGGTGCTTTTTGGTGCGGCCTCAATTTCAGCTGCAGCCAGGAGCCAGCTCAATTCAAGTGTTTGTTAGAAGTTGAGATCGGTTGTGAAACTTCCGCCTAATCAACCACAGTGTCGGTTAAATATTGTGTGAGAAAAAGTAAGGACAGGCAACAGCCTAAACTTATTCCCAATCTGATCCGGATGACATAGGTGAGAGCGTTCCTTTTATATTTTATCATATTTTTCTTTAAATGCTGGAGGATTCGATCAATGGGATAGTCAACAAGCAGTCTATTCGTGTTCGCGTGCATTTAATATTTAGAAGTAGCCATTTTGGGATAAAATTCATGGAGTCGAAACTAAACCACGGTTAGAAGTAGAGTTTGAATACCCGGCTTCACGCGTATTGTTCTACACAAAATAGCGTTAGTGATAGAGACCCCCATTGGATCATAATTTGTTAACAGTGACTAAACAAAATAGTTAAAGTTGTTTTGGTAAACATGCACATGGATTATGAGAGTTTGAAATGTAAGTTTTGCTACTAACCAGAATCGATGCTAACTATTTTTCGATTTTTCTAGCTTTTGAATAGTCGTTTTGAATATTATTTTATAATTATGGCTAGTTTGGCGTTTTGTTCGCAAATTTGAGACTACGTTTTGGCAAATATGTGTACCTGCATTTTTCAAATTATTAGGGCTTTGGATGCATGGAATTTCGCCAATTTTTGTATTTGAAAGGCGACTCTTGCGTAGACAAACAAAAGAAAATCGACGTGAAACGCCGCGTCCATACGCGTCCACATCGGTAGAAAGGAATAGAGCGGTCGTGCATGATGCTTCGGTTCTGCCTTAAAGTCAGGAAATCGCTTTTTAAGAACAGACGAATGTCGTTAGTCGACCTGTTAAGCAGAAAGCCATATCTCCGGGTGACCGAATATGTACCGTTATAATTTTCGGTATAAAGAGGGTCCTTCACGAAGAAACGATAGAAGTGGCGAGACGTTAACGTGGACTCAACTCCAGTAGTTTTCGTAAAATCGTGTAGTCAGCTGAGATAAATCAATGGGAGATACGTTTCGGTAGTTGTATAAGGACTTCATAAACAGATGTCCGAATGTCACGTCGATACCTTCCATGAGTTCGTGTTTTCTACAGATAGATTATCAACGCGATGTAGTTTTCGGTATAACCTCTTGGAGGAAACAATAGAAGTGTCGAGACGTTAACGTGGATAGAACTTTCGTAGCTCTCGTAACATTGTGTAGTCGGCTGAGATACACCAATGGGAGACTCTCTTCGGTAGTTGCATGATGATTTGTTGAGGGAATGTGCGAATATTTTAGTCTGTATTAATTTAATCGCAGTTCCGGTATTCTCGCGTGCCCTTTTTTCGGTGGTATATCAAACAGAACGAGTTCGAATCGCGTAATAATTTTCGCGGAGGTTAATATGAACTTGTAGGCGCGATATTTGCTATGAACCCGGTACCCGAATTCAGCGCATCGTTTACCAAAACGAAATCTGCTGCAAACCCTACCCTTTTCTCCAACATCCCAGTGATTTCTCGTGGAAGTGCAGAGGTGTTCTCGGCTTCCAATAAAGCGAGTATCACGTCAACATATTCCCTTACACACTCCTTCTTTGACCTGCATTCGGATGCGGCCGGCGCTGGTATTGCCTAACATAAAGATAAGATCACCAGTTTTTACACATTGAGGATGAATGTTAGTCCCAAACATCACCCATTGGTTCTCTGTGTAATTACAGCTGATCTGGCAATAACGGAGTAGCAACCGCGGGCGGTCAATCATGCTCATGCTCATGCTCATGCTCATGAATCTAAATCCGTACAGCGTGTGTATCATGCATATTTTGTGAACTTTCATCCTTGTTTTCAGCATTTTATGGAAGAAAACAAGCATAAATATACAGCAAACAATCCCGAAAGAGCTGTGACAGAAGTGCGCGAGGGAAAGTCGTACCGGGAAGCTTCGAGAGGTTCCGGCGTTCTAGTGACTACGATAAAAGAGCCGTAACTTATGGCTACGAATCTCAATCAAAAGGAGTTCCACCAACCTTCACTGCTGGAGAGGAAGATTTGGATCATGAAGTGGGGTATAGCAATCGGGGGGCCCGGGGCATTTGCCCCCTCCTTAAATCTGGGCCTGGAAGAAGGCGTCTCGCACCTGGTAGTTGAGAAAAGATTTATGTTTTTTATGTCGAATCATTCAATTGGGACCTAAAACTATTCCAGTTCTTAAATATCATTAAAAGAAAGCCGCATTTTCTGAGCAAAACTTCAAAAAAAGTTTATCGTTTTCCTTCGATTTTTAGACGAAAAATAAAAAATTGCTCGAAATTTAGGGCATCTCGAGCAGTTTTTTATTCTTCATTCAAAATTTGAAGGACAACGATAAACATTTTTTAAAAACATGTTTTGCACAGAAAGCTGCACTTTTTAAGCTGATATAAAAATTAGAAAATCGTGTAAAACTTTAGGAACCAATTGACCGCCACAATTTTTTTTGCTTAGTGTAGAATTTTTTAAGAAGTAATTCTTACTCTACATGCTCAAATAAACAAATAATAAATAAATATAATATATTTATTCGTAAATTTAAAGATAAATTGAAAAATAAAATTCATTTACGTACTTCTATATCTATACGGATTTTGATTCACTGCTGTACAGTCTTTAATCCAGTCTATATCGCGTGCGTGCGGATTTCGATTCAAAAGTGTACGGATTTCGATTCAGACGAAAACCTGCGTACGGATTTCGATTCAAAACATGCTCTATTCAAACATGATTTTTTCGAGTTTCAGAGTAGTTTAAATCATTTCGCTTGAAAATAGTGATAAAATATAAGTAGACCTATAAGTTAACATGTCAGTTTAAAGCAATATGTAATTTCTTGATTTTATATTGACCGTTGAAGATTATCATGTGCTTAAGTGTACGGATTTCGATCCAGCACGGTATACCACAATAGATCAAACAATGGTCGCAGTGGTTCAGTCTTCTACAAGGAAACTTCATAAATGACGTAGCATGCGAGGGGGGAGGAGGGGGCTCGCAGTTTTGTGACGAAAGATGACGAGGGGGAAGGGTGGAGGGTCAAGCCAAGCTACGTAGCAAATATTAAACTAAGAAAAAAATTGGATTTTTTTTATTTGTTTTTTTTTATCACTGTTTTGTATGTTTTGTGTTATTTTTATTACTTCCTTGTCTTTTGTTGTTCATTTATGACACAAGGTATGTTTTTGATAATAAAATTTGCAAAAAAAAAAATCATGTGGAGGGGGGGGGTTGCTTGAAGCTACGTATTTATCTAGAGGGGGGTCCTGATTTTGTGACGAAATGCTACGATGGGGGAGGGGGGTGTCAAAAACCCTTAAAAAAGCTACGTCATTTATGAATGTTCCCCAAGGGAAAAAAATAGTCCGATTACAAAACAAATCAATAGGGTCTCATGGGGCAACTAGACCTTCTATTTGACACTGATTTTATGAAAATCGGTCCAGCCATCTCTGAGGAACATGAGTGAGATTAAACAGTCTCTAGAACATGTTTCTTTCCATAAGTCCACATGTCCACATGGCTACCCGTTCATTCAAAACCAATTTTTTTAAAATCGGTTGTGTAGTTTCTGGAATAATAAACTTTCGTGATTTTCACATTTTGATAAATGACATACAAACTAAAAGTCCGATTACAATAAAATTTAATAGGGTTTTTTGGGGCAATCAGACCTTTCATATGAGAATAGTTCTATGAAAATCGGTCCAGCCATCTCTGAGGAAAATTCGAGTGAGATCGAAAAGTTGCACATACATACACACACACATACACACACACATACAGAAAATGCTCAGCTCGTCGAGCTGAGTCGAGTGGTATATGCCATTCGGCCCTCTGAGCTTTTTTATACCTTTGGTTTTGCCAGTGATGGCTATACCTTTCTAGGAGAAAGGCAAAAAGAATTCTAATCAAGTTGCGCGTCGCATGAATATGTGTAAAATGTATTATTAGGACTCACCGGGGTCAAATAAACCACACCAGCACAAAATCCGATTGTAGATAAAATTGCTGCTACTTGCCAATATTTCATTCTTGGAAAAGCATCCCATACAACTGTGACTAGCGTACTGAAAGAAATAAAAATATATACAACAAATTTATCAAGTTTATTTCCAATTTAAATTTTAAAAATTGGTAATATTATTTCTCTTTGGGGCATATCTGGCCAGATTTTTAATATATCGTCAGTTGAATTCAATACTGGCACAACTCAAAATTTTGCTGTTTTGAGTTATTGATAGCAAACGATGCCAAATACTATAAAGTTTCATCTCACAAAGACTTGTTTTAAAATTCACAATAATTCCAGAAGTATAAGTAGATGTGCCTTTATTGCACAAATCTAAAATATCCTTAAAAAGACAGAACAATGTTTTTACAATTCTTATAACTTGCTTATTACATGCACCTGATAGACCCAAACAAGTTTAATAAAAATGGGAAGTCTTAAAATTGGAATTTTCCACGAAAATGAAAAAGGAAATTTTTGACGCAAATTTTCAAACACGTTTTTCTCGAAACTATGAATTTTGAGTTGTGCCAGTATTGAATTCAACTGACGATATGTTATATTTACAAGAAAACTCAACTCAGTTTTCTACTTTTCTAAAATTCATACTTATTCAACTCGTGAAGGAAATAGAATGAAATGAATGAAAATGATTATTATGTATCGCGGTTTTCGAGGAAAACAATAAATCTAAACAAAGTTGCGGAAGGCTTGACAGGATATGTACACACAATTAATTTAAGTGACAGTCCCGTTCTGGGGTACAGGGTGGCTAAACAACGGGAGAGCTCTTCATGAGAATCTAAGATTTCTCTGGAAATACAAAACTGAATTATACGTTGAGATTAATATCGTTTTTCTAAATGGTAAAATTTTCGTTCCAAGTCGAAGACTCGACAATTTTTTTTTAAAGTGGTTCCATGTTAGTTATTTTGGTATTGGAAAAACCAAGGTAAGAGCCACTGATTGTTTTTCTGGCCCGGCATGTCCAATGATATAGAAAATAAAGTAGGCAAATGCAAGATTTGTATCAAATTTTCAAAGCATAATATAAAATAACCATTGTTGAATCACGAAATCCCAGAACTGTCTTTTCAAAAGACAGTTGATCTTTTTGATTTTGGAGAAAACCCTTTTTTGATAATTAATGCTTATTTTTCAAAATGGCTAGAAATAATTAAACTTAGAAATAAAATTGCTTGAAATATTATTGATAATTTGATTAGCATTTTTGCTATACACGGACATCCATGAACTATAATAGCAGATAATATGCCATTTGGGTCTGAAGAATTTAGAAATGTCCCAGAACAATTTGAAATTGACTTAATAACTTCTAGCCCACACTTCCCACGATCAAATGGACAAATGGCTGAAAGGTATGTGATCGCGCACGGTAGGACCCGTTGTTAAAAACAACAGCAGCAAATGAACACACAAACGGAACGGTGATATAAAATGAAACAATAGCTGGTGTCGGTAGCACGACCAGCCGCCAGCGGCGGTGGCTGCGAGTGAACTGACTAGAAATGCTTTATTGTCTGTTTCTTCTGATCATTTCAACATAGAATAATGGGATTGGATCGCCGGCTGGGGATCTGCGACAAACTACGTTCTGCCGCAACAGTATGTCAATATAGCAAAAAACATTTTACAGAAATCAAAGGAATCAAATATGGACTTTAGAGCTCTAATTGAATATAGTAACACGCCTTTAAAAGATCTCAGGTGTTCTCCGGCCGAGTTACTCATGAGTCGCAAATGAAACACATATCTGCCGGCGTGCAACAAAATACTTGTGCCAAAAGTCAATACTTCGGCACGAATATTGTTAAAGAAACAATACGAAAACCAAAAACGATAGTATGATAGAAATTGCAAAAAGCATTGGGAGATAGAGTAGTTTATATTGATAAAAATGGGAGATGGGTTGAGGCTACAGTTATATCTTTAGCTAATACACCTAGATCTTATTGGATACGCAATTCTGAAGGTATGATGTATAGAAGAAATACATTTCATTTGAAAAAGATATCTAAGAATGACACGCAAAAGTTACTTCATGATGCAAATCGGATTTTGCAATGGGCAAGATCGATCCGTTTTTTACAAAATCAATCTTTTCAGGTCGATTCATCGATTTTTTGAACCGATCTTTCAAGCGCGATCTTTTAGTGAATCGATCCCTTGGATGGTAAGGTCGATTTTTTTGTCGCCTGGGGAATGAATGTGTGCAAAGAGGATTGAAGATAAGTAGTGATTGCATTTATTGTTGCCAACGTAATCTAATCTAAAATATATGCCAATTTTTTCACCGGGGTGACCATAATTAACCATAATTGAGGAATGGGCTAGAATTCCATAGACAAGAAACCGAGAAAAACGTTTGTTCATGAGTATATCCCCGCAAAAACTAGAGGATCATGTGAAGACAAATTGTTATTGTATCTTCGAGTATCACTTAAACTTTTAATATTAAACAGATTTCAAATAAGTTAATTTAATGCCGAGATAAACCTATTCTAGTATTGTAGGGAAATAGGGGTAAAATCGACATGTTGCTGACGTTTTACGTAGATCAGACACCTACCAATCGATTTCTGAGACTTTTCTACTCAATATAAAATATAATATGACTACCACTTTCAGATATTAGCGCATTACCATTAATGCTCAGACATACTCGATATTATTTTGCTTTGTGAAATATACTGAGACCATGCCAAAACCGTTTTTATAGAATCACCGTAGAATCGAGCTCAGTTTTTGACCGATTTGAGATCTGTTTTTTTTTTAAAAGATGGGTAAGAAGATGCTAATAGGTGGACAAACTCTTTGAATTTTGATATTTGGTTTTAAAACAAAATGGCGTCGAAAAAACATCGAAAATTTCCGATTACTCAAAAATTCAAAATGGCGCTCGGGGAAATTAGGTTTTGCATCAAAATACATAAAAAATTATATATAGAATCCAAGGCAAAAAATTATGCACTGTGTAATAGAATAACGTGCTATAGATAATAATTTCGAAGAGTCTTACCTTTGTAGTGCTACAGCTGAACCAAGACCTAATACGAACATCATGAAGAAAAACAATACGGAGAAAAGCTGGAAAAGAGTAACTTATATTATTCAATTGCACTTCAGCAGTTAAACTTCGAAATTTCTGAATGTTATAACAAGATATATGTTACTTGATAATTTTACATCACGCGCTGTGCTATCCAATACTACCCCATTATATTATTTTGCAGGAGCTAATTCAGGCAACAAGAACCAGGACCGATAAAAATCATCGCTGAGTTTTAAAAAAATATTACTCTATTAGCTGATGAACAATAAATGTTTGGTTTTAGCCAAGACGACTAAGTCTGAAGAATGTCTAATTTAACTCAAATGAACAAGTTAGCAATTAGGAACAATAACACCCGACGCAGTTAAAAAATTTTCTAGAGTATTAGATCCGATAAATACTTTTGACGTAGGACTACGTCTTTGTTTTCTATACTAGATTACACTTTGTGAAAATGAAAATGAAACTGGCAAATGTTGCGTCAGATTTCAAACGGTTATAGCAAGCGAACGACTTAATGCATCTTAGTCATTTATATGTCGGTGGATAGATAAAATGTGTAACAATTTTTTGATATTATGTTCAACATTGTTGCTTTACTGCTTAATGGTGGAAAAAGGTGAAAAGTTCCAAGGTCATGCTTTCCCATACATTTCCCTCGTTATTGGCTTGCTTCCCAAGCACAGATAACAATAACATGGACGAAATAAACTCCACAGCCTACATATTTTGACTCAACAAAGTGTTTTGGTTTGTTTGTTTTTGTCTAAGCTGCGTGGCCACGCCTTAATGGTAAAAATCTACGCTGAACTCGATACAAAAGACTGCGTGTGGAAAATTCAGCTTAAGTTTAGTTTGTTCCACAATTGCGAGTGCGGTGCAGCTGTTAAAGCTTCGCGACATTGAGAAACGAGAGCTGCATATGAGTCAACTTCCAGGCACCGTGGAGCATGTTACTTTTATTCTGCACACGGCAGCAACAATAACCATTGTACGCTGCAGGATATTTTGCTGGCACAGCTGCTGGAGGGCACAGCGGAGAGCAAATTTTATACGCGGCCAACAAAATAATCGATGCTACCGGTGGTGGTGTGATCATCAGTATTCTGTAGCTACATTTCGAGCTGAAGATTATGAAATCGGTTCTTTTCAGAACTATTAGATGATGAAGATAAGAGTTATGAGAATTTTCACAACTACTACTAGTGTGAAATGTTCATTTATTTCTAAATAATCATTTTTACAATAACGACCAGGACGCACCCAAGATAAACGGTAGTGTTACCTATGAATAGTTTGTCACAAGATATAACCCTCATTTCAAGAATTTTTACTGCTAAATTGAGTGATTTTCCGGTTTAATTGTTTGTTTGTGTTCACTCGAACACCGTTATCAGTCAAATATTAGCAACGAAAATTAGTAAATCTAAGAACCAGAGTAATTTTCGCATCGGGAAAGCAAAAACTTTCTTTTGATGCTTATTAAGGTTTAAAATTAGTTTATTTGACACGGCACGATACATTTTCTGTTTTACTGAGCCAAGTACAATTCGTATTAATTCTACGTTAGCAGGGAAAAGAGGGAGGCCTTTTTTTATTCTCGCGGCCGACTACGAGCTAGTGGGAATTTAAGGTGAGAGGAGGGGAGATACAATTTTGACTTAAAACTATTTTGGAACTTTGTTTTTCAACTGGTAGAGCAATTGTATTCTTGTTTGTTGTGGGTTCAAAATATTTGTGTAAGCATAGATGCGGGCTCTTCGTTTCCGTGTCTTCAGCATAGCATATTTGTATCCTTAATCTGACAAATAGACAAAGAAAATTTTAAATTTTAATGTCATCGTTTTTCAGTAAGCAGTATAGCTGTGTCATGAACTGGAGATCACCGCTTCCCAGAATGTCTCTAGCGGGTACGTTCGGTTGTTTTCCTCGGGCCCGAAGGGAATCTATAAGCTCGGACCTAACACCACAGTATTCGGTACACGACCAAACAACATGCTCGATGTCATGGTAGCCATCGCCACAAACGCAGTGATTACTGTCTACAAGCCCTATACGAAAGAGATGCGTGTTTAACGTGTAGTGATTGGACATAAGTCTGGACATCACGCGAATGAAGTCCCGACCGACATCCAACCCCTTGAACCATGCTTTCGTCGATACCTTAGGAAAAATGGAATGTAGCCACCGTCCCAGTTCATCTAAGTCCATGATGATTGCCAACTGTTGAGTGTTCTCTGACGCAAAATGCTATAAAATTCATCATAAGCAATTGGTCTCTCATAAATATCGCCATCAATAGCACCCACCTTAGCTAAAGAGTCAGCCTTTTTATTACCCGGAATCGAGCAATGAGAAGGGACCCACGCTAAGGTAACCCGGTAATTTCTATCTGTTAAAGCACTTAAAAACCGCCGTATTCTCCCCAGGAAATACGGGGTGTGCTTCACAGGCTTCATCGATCGCAGAGCCTCAATGGCACTGAGACTATCTGTGAAGATGAAGTAGTGGTCTATGGGTAGGGTTTCGATGATTCCAAGAGAGTACTGAATAGCAGCAAGTTCTGCGACGTACACGGAAGCAGGAGCATCGAGTTTGTAGGAGGTGGTAAAATTTTCGTGGAAAACACCGAAGCCAGTGGACTCATCTAGATTAGATCCGTCAGTGTAAAACCTTTTATCATAACTAACATGTTTAAACTAATTGGAAAAAATCTTAGGGATCTCTTGGGGTCGCAATTGATCCGGGATACCAGAAATGTCTTGTTTCATGGTGGTGTCGAAGAATATAGCATTATTAGAAGTATCTAAAAGTGCGACATTGGAGGAATCGTATGAAGAAGGATTAATATCTTGAGCCATATAGTCAAAATGTAAAGTCAGAAATCTGGATTGAGATTGAAGGTCGAGCAACCTCTCGAAATTTTCAATTACTAATGGGTTCATAACTGTGCATCGAATTAGCAACCGGTAAGAGAGATTCCAAAAACGATGTTTCAACGGAAGAATACCCGCTAACACTTCAAGACTCATCGTATGGGTCGACTGCATGCAACCCAAGGCAATACGCAAACAACGATATTGTATTCTCTCTAATTTTATAATGTGCGTGTTCGCGGCGGAGCGAAAGCAGAAACAGCCGTACTCAAGAACTGACAATATCGTTGTTTGGTATAACCTTAGAAGGTCTCCTGGGTGAGCACCCCACCATGTTCCGGAAATCGTACGAAGAAAATTAATCCTCTGTTGGCATTTTTGTGTCAGATACCTAATATGACAAGCCCAGGTGCATTTAGAGTCGAACCAGACCCCGAGATATTTAGCGACTGAAACCTGAGTGATCGTTTTACCCGTTAGTAGGAGCTGCAGCTGAGCTGGGTTATGCTCCGGAGAGAATTCGATACCCAGCTTAAGAGCCCATTCAGACAAATTGTCTAAGGTATCTTGCAATGGTCCTTGCAGATCGCTAGCCTCGCTACCAGTAATGGATACAACGCTATCGTCTGCAAGTTGCCTTAGCGTGCATGCATTTGCAAGACATTCATCGATGTCATTGACGTAAAAATTATAAGAGCGGACTTAAACATGAGCCCTGGGGAAGGCCCATGTAACTAATTCGGGAAGTTGTCGAATCGCCATGTGAGAAATACATATGCTTTTCTGACAACAAATTGAGCAAAAAGTTATTCAAATTTGGTGAAAGTCCCTGCGAATGAAGTTTCGCGCTTAAAACTTCTACAGAGACAGAGTCAAAAGTCCCCTTAATATCCAAGAACGCAGAAGCCATTTGCTCTTTTCGAGCGAATGCGAGTTGAGTTTCAGTAGAAAGCAACGCTAGGCAATCGTTCGTCCTTTTGCCCCGGCGGAAGCCAAATTGAGTATCTGAAAGTAAACCGTTTGTTTCGACCCATTTGTCTCACCGTAAGAGGATCATTTTCTCCATTAATTTCCGGAGGCAAGAGAGCATCGCAATCGGCCTATATGAATTGTGATCAGAGGCAGGTTTCCCGGGTTTCCGAATAGCAATTACTAATACCTCCCTCCAGCCACAAAAGACAAACATTCCTGTTGCAGTGGCGCTTTCTACCCAATGCCCTTCAGGCATACAAAAAATCACAGGAGGGTTGTGTGCAAAGCCACAACCGCAAGATTGAAGCAGAATACTTTTACAAGAGAGTTAACCCGGCTGCTTGCGTATCTGTCATTTTTCCTAGTAAATAAATGTTGTTCGCTCATTGGCAGTATTGAAAATTCTATGCAAATGAAGTTGAAGTACTACTCCATTTCAGTTTGCACATATAAATACGACCTCACTGAACAGGAAAAGTACAAACTCTTTGCGGTCAGAGTATATTTACATGTGAATTCAAATTAAGATAATTAACTTTTGGTTAAAGCTCAGAACGAGAAAATTTTAAATCTTCAATTCATTTGTTTGGTTGTCCTAAAAAAGGCAGTTTGCTGTTGATAAAAAAATCGGATATGACACTGATTGCATCTTTGTGTTACGCCGATAGCGGGAGTTATGGTGAACTTGCGTATGACGAAGGCATCGTATTACCTGTTTTATTGAATGGGAGAAAGAGGAATATTGTAAAATTTTGTAAACATTTAATTCGAACAATATTACCAAATCGTAGTCAGGCACTCTGATAACAAAGTTAAAGGCTGTTTTTACACTGAAAATCAGACAGCCAGCAGAAGTTTTAATTGCCAAAATCCAGAATGCTTGTGTAGTTGCCAAAATAAGGCAGAGCTTCACCGGAGGAAGGCCGAAACCCTCAACCGGCAAGGATGCTCCGATAGCAGGAAAATAGTGGTTTCGCATTCAGGAACGGCATCGTAGTTAGGAATACTATTCTATTCACCCGGCCGTAGGTTAATGTGATGAATTGGGGGAATTAAGATACACGGACAACATTCACTGTGGAATCTATTTCACATTCAGTGAATTAGACGGGCGCGACAGATTTAAATTGCTAGGATCCAACACAGAACGCTTGCCTGCGTTGTCAAAAACTATTAACTTTCAATGAATTGTTTATTTGCCTTGAAAAAGGCATTTTGTTGTTCAAAATTTGATTTCCTGATGGCAATCTTCATGCCGCCCCAACACGGGGGGAATAATGGCAGTCTGGCGACACACGCTGAGAAGAACCGCGCTGCTCCTGAGACGTGGTGACCAACCACAGGGCTAGTGCTGCTGCTAAGGAAAGACGACTGCTGTTGTCGCTGTCTAGAACTATTAAGAGCGGCTCCGGTTGAAACAGGCTCTTATATAGGCCAAATAGCATGTTTTCAATTGCAAGGTATATGATTCTGTCGACCGTGCTTGGGAAGCAATTATATAACGACCAATCAGAGGTCGAGCTTTTCGTTCTGACAAGGCTTGACTATTTTCAATAGTACAATAGTGTGAATAATAAAATTACAATTATCTTCTTTTGGGAAGAATCTTAGAAGATTTTCCAATCTATTGCTGCAAGAACGAAGGAAATCCATCGAATACTAACCGATTTATTAGCATTTGAAATTGGACATATTTTTCACTTTTTTTGGTTTTAGATTTTCATTTCACATCCCTATGTAGCCGAACTTCCTGAGAGAAGTATTCTACTTAAAAAAAAAAAAAAATACCTCCCTCCAGTCATGCGGAACAATATTTAGCTCAAGAAACTTGTTGAACAAATTCAACAAGCGTCTTTTTGCAGAGTCGGGTAGATTCTTCAACAGGTTGAATTTGATTCTATCTAACCCTGGAGCCTTATTGTTGCACGACAGGAGAGCCATTGAAAATTCCAACATCGAAAATGGAGGCTCTTCCGTAGCTACTAAAAACGCGTCGCGAAAGGTTTTCTGTTCCGGTACAGAGTCCGGACAGACCTTTTTGGCAAAATCGAGTATCCAGCGATCTGAATACTCCTCACTCTCATTCGGAACGTCACGGTTCCGCATGCGCCTGACGGTATCCCAAAGAGTGCTCATCGCTGTTTCCCTCGACAACGCGTTTACGAACCGCCGCCAGTACCCGCGTTTTTTCGCCTTTACTAAGCTCTTCATCTGCCTGCCCAGTGCCTCGTATTTTCGAAGTAGGTTGACAGTGCCGTACTCCCGGTAGTCCTTATACGCCGCGGACCTTCGCGCGTACAGCTCAGAGCACTCTTTGTCCCACCATTTGTTGGGAGGGCGCTGTCTAATCGTTACCCCGGGTATCGGTTTCGTCTGAGCTTGAGTCGCGGCGTCGATTATCAAGCCAGCTAAGAACGCGTATTCTTCCTCCGGAGGAAGTTCCTCGTGAGTCTCGATAGATTCCGCTATAATAGACTCATAACGCTTCCAATTAATATTACGGTCGTAGGAAACATTGATTGGGTTCGGGGGAGTTGAACCGTTAGCAATTGATATAACGATTGGAAGATGATCACTACCGTGGGGATCGTTGATTACTTTCCACTGGCAATCTAACGCTAGTGATGTCGAGCAGAGGGATAGGTCAAGCACGCTTTCTCGTGCTGGAGGATTAGGTACACGTGTCGCTTCCCCAGTATTCAAAAGTGTCATGTTGAAGTCGTCGATCAAGTTACAAATTTAAGAAGATCGGTTGTCGTCGTACAGCGACCCCCATAGCGAACAGTGAGAGTTAAAATTTCCCTAAATCAAAAAAGGTGCGGGAAGCAATTCTGCTATATCAAGGAGTTGCTTCTGTTCAATCCGCGCGGATGGGGGAATATATAACGAAACAAGGCATAGGTCTTTTCCATTCATATTTGTTTGAATAGCAACAACTTCAATATTCGAGATCGAGGGGAGGTCGATTCCGAAAAAAGAATAGCACTTTTTGATCCTTAAAAGTACCCCTCCACCGTGTGTGAGTCTCGATCTCGACGAATGATGTTAAAATCGTGGAAATTAAGTTGGTCATTTGAATTGAGAAAAGTTTCACAGAGCGCGAACGCATCACAATTGTATGTGTTTATCAAATGTGAAAATAAATAAAATTTGGGGATGATACTTCTGCAGTTCCACTGTAACACAGTGACAAAATTCCTAACCTCTTTCGACGAATTAGTCATCGAAAGATACGATAGCTGAAATGAGGGGCCAAGTTGCTGTGAGTTGCTGTGTTGAAGGGGATCTGGTATGTTTAATGTTTTAAATATCCAGTCCACAATATCAGAGAATTTAATGAACCCTGTTTCTTTTATGTCTTCTGATCGAGAAATGGGTGCACGAGGGGTTTTTGGTGCCCCAGGAAGCGGTGGGTACTTCTGGTTTGGTTTGAAATTAAAACCGGGGGGTACTTGCTTCGGTTTTTCTTCACCGCTTCCTTTTTGTGTTGTCTTATTGGTCATTCCGCTAGGGGTTATCTTACGACCTTTGCGAGAAAGATTAGGAGAGTTGAGCATTCACCTCTTCCTAGATCCCTCTGGCAAGGCATAAGAACACCCTTCGACGGGATCGTCAGATGTACCCTCATCGGTTGGCAAAAAGGAAAAGATGTTTCCTGTCGAGGGTGGCTCAGCCCTCTTAAGCATTTCTGCAAAAGAGCGCTTTGATCGTTCCTTAAGGGAACGCTTAATTTTTTCCTCGCGCTGTTTGTACGCGGGACACGCCGAAAGGTCATGCCGAGTTCCCTCGCAGTAAAGACACTTTTCAGTATCCTCACTGCAAGCGGTCTCAGCATGATTGCCTCCGCACTTGCTGCAGCGTGCCTTGTTGCAGCAGTAGGTGGCTGTATAGCCTAACCGCTTGCAATTTTGGCAATGCATGACCCGCGGTACAAACAGGCGTACAGGCAGACGAACCCTGTCCAAAGTTATGTAGCTCGGCAGTGCGGATCCGGCGAATGTCACCCGGAAGGAATCCGAAGGGAGGAATTTCTTCTTCCCTTCTTCGATGGATACTGAATGCAATTGCTTGACATCCAGTATCTTTACATTTTGAATCAGGGGGTTCTTAAAACAGCCAACCCCGTGACGCAAAATGTCATCGACCGTGAGGCTTCCTTCGGTAACCACACCGTCGATCTCCACGTCCTTGGCAGGGATGTACAAGCGGTACTCCCTTGTAAAGAGCTCGTAGCTAGCAATTTCGTTTGCTTGCTTCAAGCTACTCACGACAACTCGCAGTTTGTTCGGCCTCACCTTCGTAATCTCGGTTACGGCCGGAAACTGTTTTGCCAGGTCTTTGCCTATTTGAATTATATTCAAAGATTTTTTATGGGCCGGAAGTAAACAACGTAGGGACCGCTAGCGGCATCTGGGTAAGCTTTTACCCGTATTTCAGGTACCCTTGGTACGGGGCTAGGTAGCGGGGATGGTACAGGGGAAGGTAAGGGAGAACTGCTGGGGGAAATTTCAATTTCTTCCTCATTTGTTTCCACATCCAGGAAAAGTTGCACCTGCATGTCGTCCATTTTGCGGGAGCGTTACGCTCTACCGCACACAAACGATAAATATTCGAATGTGTGGGGGGGGATCAAATAGTTGGTATTAAATTTCAAAAACAATATTTCAAACTACAATGGATCAAATAAAAAAAAGACAGTAATACTTATAATAATAACAATAGTAATAATACTAATACTAATACTAATAATAATAATAATAATAATAATAATAATAATAATAATAATCATAATAATAATAATAATAATAATAATAATAATAATAATAATAATAATAATAATAATAATAAAAATAATAACAATAATAATAATAATAATATTGATAGTAATAATATTAATAATTATAATAATTCTAAAGTGAATACTTCACCGAACGTCTAAGTCACGACCTCTCGGCTGCTAGTAGGATCAATCTGGAAGTGTGTCTCCGCAGAACAAACAATGACGATCCAGCTTCGTGATGTAACACAGTGGCCGTGGTCTTGTAGATGCCACTTGTTGTTGATTTCCACTCGCTCGATCGTATGGTGGTCCGTGCTGCTAGTGGGGTAACAGCGGTGCGGGGGAATTATTCTTGCTGATATATCAGCTGCGTATCGGATCACTGGCGGAGTAGCCTGCCCCTACCAGTGTGCAGAAGATGTTTCTGCCGATATATTGCAGCCTATTGTTATCGCACTGCACAAGAACTAACCGACAAAAAAAACACCCGTACGATAACTCGTGTATTGTTATTTTGCGAATTAAGCAGAGCTGAACAATTTGCGTCTAATCGAGACGAAAGCAAAACAACGAATGACTTTTGATGCTTATGAAACTCACTCAGTAGTATTGAAGATGTGTTGGTTTGTTTCTCTTTCTTTCTATAAGCTACGTGGCCACGCCTTAATGATAAAAATCTACGCTGAACTCGATACAAAAGACTGCGTGTGGAAAATTCAGCTTCAGTTTAGTTTGTTCCACAATAGCGAGTGCGGTGCAGCTGTTAAAGCTTCGCGACATTGAGAAACGAGAGCTGCATACGAGTCAACTTCCAGGCACCGCGGAGCATGTTACCTTTATTCTGCACACGGAAGCAACAGTTACCATCGTACGCTGCAGGATATTTTGCTGGCACAGCAGCTGGAGGGCACAGCGGAGAGCAAATTTTATACGCGGCCAACAAAATAATCGATGCTACCGGTGGTGGTGTGATCATCAGCGTTCTATAGCATACATTTCGAGCTGAAGATTATGAAATCGGTTCTTTTCAGAACTATTAGATGATGAAGATAAGAGTTATGAGAATTTTCACAACTACGCCTAGTGTGAAATGTCCATCTATTTCTTAATAGTCATTTTGACGTAGGACTACGTCTTTGTTTTCTATACTAGATTACACTTTGTGAAAATGAAAATGAAACTGGCAAATGTTGCGTCAGATTTCAAACGGTTATAGCAAGCGAACGACTTAATGCATCTTAGTCATTTATATGTCGGTGGATAGATAAAATGTGTAACAATTTTTTGATATTATGTTCAACATTGTTGCTTTACTGCTTAATGGTGGAGAAAGGTGAAAAGTTTCAAGGTCAAGCTTTCCCATACATTTCCCTCGTTATTGGTTTGCTTCCCAAGCACAGATAACAATGACATGGACGAAATAAATGCCACTGCCTACATATTTTGACTCAACAAAATGTTTTGGTTTGTTTGTCTTTGTCTAAGCTGCGTGGCCACGCCTTAATGGTAAAAGTCTACGCTGAACTCGATACAAAAGACTGCGTGTGGAAAATTCAGCTTCAGTTTAGTTTGTTCCACAATTGCGAGTGCGGTGCAGCTGTTAAAGCTTCGCGACATTGAGAAACGAGAGCTGCATACGAGTCAACTTCCAGGCACCGCGGAGCATGTTACCTTTATTTTGCATACGGCAGCAACACTTATATTTTGCTGGCACAGCTACTGGAGGGCACAGCGGAGAGCAAATTTTATGCGCGGCCAACAAAATATTCATGGTGCGATTATCAGCGTTCTGTAGCACGAATTTCTAACTGAATATTATGGAATCGGTTCTTTTCAGAACTATAGATGATTGAAGATAAGAGTTATGAGAATTTTCGCAACTACTACTAGTATAAAATTTTCATGTATTCATGCATCGTTAGTTTTAAAATAACGACTATCAAAAATAAACGGTAGTGTACCTATGAACAGTTTAGCGCAGCATATAATAACATTTAGTTTAGCATATATTATATATTTAGTCCTACGTCACCATTTCATACAACCCCTAGGGCTGTATACCTTACAGTATTTTTCATTCTTAATGAAGAATAGTATTTCTTGGATCTAATATTTGTTACCGGATATTTTGTCAACATGAAACGGTAACGAATGTGAGACGTTTTGGTGTGGGTTTTTGTAAAATTAAATGTTAGAGGATAAATTTTAGTATGTAAGGTAGGTTAAGTGAAGTAGTTTTTTTGTTTTCTGGCTCTTTTCTGTTAATTGTTGTTAGTTTATTTTTGTTTGCTGAATCATTTTGTATTTTTGTTTAACTAGTGTAAGTGTACTAACCCGTAAACCATTTCCAACCGATAATTAGGCTTCGAAAAATTGCGGAAAAATATTCGATGTGAACGTTACCGTTTGAGGAAGTGGGGGGGCACTGTCTAAAATGCAACCCCTGGGCCCTTAAAAGAGACCTTCCGTGTCCACCCCGGAACATCCAGACCAGGTGTTGGGGCTTAGCACGAAGGCTTTAAAGCCTCCGTAAAACATAGCCCAGGGAAGGGACAGCCTCACTCCTTAAACGGTAATAACCCCAAATAAATACATATTTGTAACGAAAAGACCGCAACGAAAAAAGACGGCAAAAAGTCCGCACTAATATACCCACCCCTTACAAAGATCCAGAAATGTTTATACCACTTGTGCAACTGCACGAAAAATTGGTATCCGGTATGGAGATAGGAGAGTGAGAGAGAGGACAAGCGAGAGAGAGAGAGAGAGGACAAGATCGGGAAGGTGACAGATCGAGAAGGGATAGTCTGAAGATAGCCATCAAGAAAGACAGTCACGAAAATTCTAGTTTGGACGAAAAATTGGAAGAGATAGTTGGAAAGGTGATAAAAGTTGGAAAAAGTTGTGACAAGTTTGGTCAGCCAGAGTTGGCGGTCGAGCCAGAGGGCTATCTAGAGCAGTGCCGAGGATCAACGTTCGTCAGTGGGCGATTACCGGGAGCCGTCATTCTCTCCCCTACGGACTTCACCACTAGGCCACGAGGGGCCGTCACCAACTCCCCTGCGGTTACACCTTTACCGCCGTTTGAGCACGTGGGCAATTGTGGAGGCGCCACTTGGCGCTAAGGCCTTCTACCCTGCGGCAGCGGATCTTCCGTGTGAGCCGTGTGCAACTTCTGGCATCCCGGGTAAGCCGTGGGATTCTACGGAACCACCGACAACATCCGGAACGCGTGTCTTCAAGGTATGTCCCTCTCCTCTTCTTCTGTGCGTCGTTCATCAATGGGCCCCAACGTTCGTCGTTTAGCGCTACATCGATGATTGTGAATAAATAGTATATAGCATGAATTCCCCTTTTTTTATATAAAGAACCAGTTACCCTCCCCTTAACGTCTCTGAGTCGTTCCGCTTCGCTAACGGTAAGTCGTCAGGTTGCATGAGTCCCCCTAAAGTCGGTTGCCGACCCTGAGATAACCCCACAAAGAGCTAGCTGGGTTGAGTGAGAACTGATCACTTATAATTGGCGATCCTCGTAAAATAAAATATTCTAATCTTCTATTAGAATATTTTACCCGGATGTGGGGAGACTCGAGAACAATTCGTCACTTGTCTCGATCATTTGCGCTGTGATTTCTTTCTTTGAAGTTTTAGCAGGAAGTGTAAGCTGTTTGAACTATCGGGAAAATAGGTAGAAACTGGTCGAAAGTTAGTTGAAATTTGATATCGTTCGGTTAGAATAACGCACCCCCTCGAGTTTTGGTACACGTGGTAGAAGATCAGGGAGGATATTCTTACTGGAACAATAGAAAGTATTGCATGAAATTTAGTAAAGAGTGATGGAAAATACAAAAATGTTCTCTAGAGAGAACCTAAATCAGAAATATTTAGAATTGCGAGTAGATTTTTTGGATGGAGATGAATTAGAAGAGGAGTTAAGTATGAGGCAGATAATCGTTACCGGAGACAGAAGTATGTCACGTTTGAGACGCATGTTACGCGACGCGATAAAGCAGGAAAAAGAGCATGGCTTTAACGACAAAATTTTACTGCGTAATCCATCGCAGGAGTTAGAAATCTGTGAATCGAAATTGGATAAATTTGAAATGTCGGCAATAACGAGTAGGAATGTAGCCCCTAAAAATCATTCACTCTTATTACATTTAGCGAATCGGTTAATGCTAGTCTCGAATAATTCGGACTCAGCAAAACAGCAACAAGCAGAAGAAATGTTAATGAGGACGGTTGACCACTTTAACAAATATTTCGGAAATAGCGGTGACCAAATCGAGGTAGTTCCAAACTCTTAGCAAGATAAACAGCCCACCGAGCCTCGAGTACCATCTCCAAAATTGTCTGAACAACTAGAAGAGGAAATCATGGATTGTTTAAAAAGGTTAGGGTTTTCGGATACTACTAGCGAATCGACAAGCATGGATAATTTCCGCGACACGCTGTGTGCTACTGAAACGGAACTTAAATTGTTACGAAAATATAGGGCCGAACATGAGTCGTTAACCGAGCGGGGGCCTAGTGTGGTTGGAAACGTCTCCGCCAACCACGCTCGACGCCTGGGTTCGAATCCCACCGCCAACATAGGTGTCGATGGTTGTGAGGTGGCATGATCCACTCACAACCAACCCAACTGGTCTAGATTCAACCCTAGCCGACACCGGGAGATTTTCTGAGGCGAAAAATCTCTGGGATCACGCCTTCCATCGCATGAGGAGGTAAAGCCGTTGGCGCCGGTCCGTTAATAAACGGGTCGTGAGTTAGGGTCCTGGGTGCGGAGTCGCCTCCCTGGGCGTCGGTGATTGGCCACAACAGTGGCGGAAATAGACCGACGGAAAATAAGCGAGAATAAAAAAAAAAAAATTTAGTCGTTAACAAGAGCTGTGTCGAACCAAACTTCGAACAGACAGAAGGCAATAATTTCGAATGATGCGGTGGTCGTAGCCCACCCGACAGTACCAGTGAGTTATACAGGCACTATTCCAAAGGTGTCGTCCTCCGTTACTACTTACTCCACTTTTACAACCCAGTATTCGCGACCAATACCAACCCCTGTGATACAAGCGGGAAGCCTAGGGACATATAGCACGATCACCGGGAATAGGTACCCACTTGGTGGTAACAACGTGGGGGGATTACCAGCGACCGTGTGTTCCACTGCTTATGTGAATTCTGGAAGCCACAATGAAAATGTGAACCCTGTGTTTGCGGTTGGGTATCAAAATCCTGTTAACACGCTAAACCAACCGTTTAATATCCCACAGGGAGCCGTCAGCTCTGTTAGGCCACCAATTCCTTACACTAGCGTAACTTATCCAGCATGGCCCGTAACCACTACCTATGTGCCACCCACGCCAATACCACAACCCCAAATTTCGAACTCGTCCAACCGGACGCTTCCAGTGTCCCAATGGAATATTGAAAAATATTCAGGCACAGACCAGGGAGCTAAGCTCAATGAATTTTTGGCACTGGTTGAACAACTTTCTTTGTCTGAAAGAGTTTCGGAAGACGAACTGTTTGACTCGGCTTTCCATCTCTTTACGGGACCAGCAGCCAGTTGGTATATGTCTATGCGCTCGAGCCATAGTTTACAAAGCTGGTCTCATTTGGTTTACGAACTTCGAAAAACTTTTAGGCACCCGGAACTCGACTCTATGATGAGATCACGTGTGTATCAAAGGTTACAGCAGAAAAATGAAACGTTTCAGCATTATTATTTCGATGTAGAAAAAATGCTGCGATCCAGACCATCCAGATGGATGATCAGGAAAAGTTGAAAATTTTAAAGCGAAATCTTCGACGCGATTACAAGAAAGCACTTCTTTGGAAACCGATTAGAAACTTACCTGAATTGGTGGAGGCAGGGCATCTGATAGACGCTTCTAACTTTTCACTATACCCAGCGGTATTAGGAAACGAAAGATCCGTCAACGTTGTGACTCAGAGAAACGGTCAGTCGTTTCGGCAGTCCAGTGGTAACCCGCCACATCAAGACCAGAACAGATCTGAGGGAAGTAAAATAGCCAAAACAAAACCCGATACTTTCGGAAAAACCAGAACTGACACGTTGGCTAGGGAAACAAAATCTAGAGCCCTTGGGACGAAAAGATTAGGTCTAGACGATCCTCAAGAAGGATCTTCTAAGCCTCGAAGAACTATCGATTACCTGGTGGCTGGATTCAAACCACCCCCAGCGGACGTCTGCTCAAATTGTCGTCAACCGAATCACCAGGTAGAGCACTGCCGATCACTTAAAGGTCTAATATGCTACTTCTGTGGATTCAAAGGGTTTGACACACAGCATTGTCCATATTGCCAAAAAAACGGTCGCCAGACGACCGAAAGTCGCCGGTCGTCCGACAAGTCCGCGTAAAACCGTTTAAATCAACCGCTCATCAAGACTATTGGGAAGAAGTTAACCCTGCCTGGTATAGGTCTTCTTACCCACAAATTTTAGAGATTTGTATGCCAAATCTCAACGATAACAGACCCTACGCGTGGGTCAGTGTTAATAATATTAAAATGATGGGACTCTTAGACTCCGGTAGTAATAGAACTCTGATTAGTAAAAATTTATTCCAACGTTTGCGTCACTACAATTTGAAAAAGCCCACCGACCAATTGCAATTGCGAACGGCGGACGGAGGTAAACTAAAAATAGTAGGAGAAATCTACCTTCCATTTAAGATGGATGGTCAAGTAAAGGTGGTACCCACACTAGTAGTAGAAGACTTAATCGTCGATTGCTTACTAGGAATGACCTTCTGGTATGTTTCAATATATATCCTCAAGTGCAGCAATGTGTACTTACCCAAGAAGACATAAGTCAAAACCAATCACTAAAATCTTCCATACTTACCGCAAACGAAAGCGAGGCACTTGAGCAGGTAAAACTAATGTTCAAAGTAGCCAAAGCAGAAACTTTGCCCACCACTCCACTAATAAAACACACGATTGACATTATGGATGAATGGAAAACTAAAGCCCCCATTCGCCATTTTCCATATACCATGTCCCCTAAAATCCGCGAAAAAGTGGCAGACGAGCTAGACCGAATGCTTAAATTAGGAATTATAGAACGCTGCCACTCCGATTGGTCACTCAATGTTGTCCCAGTAATTAAACCATCCGGAAAGGTGCGGCTATGTTTGAATGCACGCAAAATAAACGAACGCACAATTAGAGATGCGTATCCTTTGCCCCATCCAGGCAGAATTTTAAGCCACTTGCCAAAAGCACGATACCTGAGCACCATTGATTTGTCTGAGGCTTTCCTCCAGATCCCTTTGGAGAAACAATCCAGGCGATACACGGCGTTCAGCATTCAGGGCAAGGGCATGTTTCAATTTACCCGACTCCCCTTTGGTCTAGTAAATAGTCCAGCCACCCTCTCCAGGCTCATGGATCAGGTTCTAGGACACGGGGAACTAGAGCCCCAGGTGTTCGTGTACTTAGACGACGTGGTCGTCGTGAGTGAAACTTAGGATATCTCTTATCAACGGAAGGGCTACGGGCTAACCCGGAAAAAGTGAGGGCCATCGTCGAATACGACCGACCTAACACTATTACGAAGCTAAGACGATTTCTTGGCATGGCCAACTACTACCGCCGATTCATCGACGGTTTTAGCGGTATTACCGCCCCGCTATCTGACTTACTTAAAACCAAAGCGAAAATTTTGGGTTGGGATGAAGAAGCTGAAAGAGCCTTCTGTTCCATTAAAGAAAAATTAACCACTTCTTCCATATTAGTCAGCCCGGATTTCGAAAAGGAATTCACTGTGCAGACGGACGCCAGTGATGTAGCCGTGGCCGGTGTACTAACGCAGGACTTCGATGGGCAAGAAAAAGTAATCGCCTATTTTTCTCACAAGCTGACAACTCCTCAAAAGAACTATCACGCTTGTGAGAAAGAAGCGTTAGCTGCCTTGTTGTCGATCGAAGCCTTCCGAGGGTACATTGAAGGTTCCCATTTTAGGCTCATCACTGACTCGTCGGCCCTGACTCACATTTTGAGGACTAAATGGAAAACGTCGTCTCGTTGCAGTCGGTGGAGTCTAACTCTGCAACATTATGACATGATCATCGTCCACCGCAAGGGGAAAGAAAATGTGGTCCCGGATGCGTTGTCCCGCTGTGTAGCACTAGTTACCACCCGATCCGCTCCTGCTTGGTTTGAAGAACTGAAACAAAAAGTGTTAAAACAACCGGATAAATATCTTGATTTCCAAATGATCAATGGCGCCCTATATAAATATGTACCCACCCCCAAATCACCCCTGTGATTACAAATTTGAATGGAAGTTAGTCGTCCCTCCTGAAGAGAGAGATAGCATTATTAAAGAATGCCATGATCAGTCGATGCATATTGGCATTGAAAAAACGTTGGCCAAGATTCGACAAAAGTATTATTGGCCCCGACTAACTTCAGATGTTCAAGAATATATACAGAGCTGTGTTACCTGTAAAGAGGTGAAAGCCGCAAATGTACCTGTGATTCCGAGAATGGGTGAACAAAGAATAGTAACCCATCCTTGGCAAATAATCGCAGCGGATTAGTAATAGTCCGATTGCAAAACAAATCAATAGGGTCTTATGGGGCAACTAGACCTTTCATTTGACACTGATTTTATGAAAATCGGTCCAGCCATCTCTGAGAAACATGAGTGAGATTCAACAGTCTTCAGAACACGTTTCTTTCCATTACTTCTAAACCACAAGTTCAATCTTTATAAAACTTAAAAGTTTGGGGTTTTTAAGGTTAAGGTTCATTTGAAACCTATTTTGTTCAAATCGGTTGCGTAGTTTTCGAGATAATGATGTTTCATGATTTTTACATTTTGCTACATAACCTCTAAACTAAAAATCCGATTACAATAAAATTTAATAGGGTCTTATGGGACAACAAGACCTTTTATTTGCAATTAATTTCATGAAAATCGGTCCATCCATCTCTGAGAAAAGTGAGTGAGAAAAAAATCTGCACATACACACACACATACACACACACACACTCACACATACAGAAAATGCTTGTCGAGCTGAGTCGAGTGATATATGCCATTAGGCCCTTTGTAGCACTTTTATACTTTCGGTTTTGCAAGTGATTGCTATACCTTTCTAGGAGAAAGGCAAAAATTGACATTTTAAACCATTGTTCAATGTTATTCTTCTATTAAAGGATTTATGTGACACGACTCATTACAAATATACACGCAAAAGTTCAAGTCTTTTACAATCGCTGTACTTCCCGATTCGCACAAATTTTCGACTAAAATCGCACAATAAATGTATAAAAAGGATAACACAACAGTTGTACTGCGAATACATTGACATAGATTGGAATCAGAAAATGTATCATATACCGACACTTGATTTCTCACATCGCGTGTATTAGTGGAGCAGTGCAAGCAGCATTCAACAACTTGTGAACTCACTAGATTTATCTAGCTATAATACTCGATCGATTTATCTCGATGGATTCGGTCATTTAAAAGTACCATTGAATGATTTGCAAAGAATATCGAAACAAAAGTCGGTTCACACCCAGCTTCACCGAAAACCCTCCAATCCACAAAGCCACAAAAGCGTTGCTGATTTTTTATGGCAACACTTGTAAATTGTGAATAATCATCATTTGTTATCCTGTGCACGCGCTTTTTTCTAAGCGACGAGAGAAATTTCTCTCTCGCTCGTAGAATTTTCATGTACGTGTGACGAGACTATACACGCCACATACAATTTGTAGGTTGCTCATTCGCTTCTCTTTTGGTTCGGATATATTGCGACGCGCATAGCGATGTCTCGTCGCTTTGCGAAATGAGCGAGACATCCGTGCTGTACATACTTGATACCAGTGTTGTTAGTCTCACTCATACTATCGGTACAGGCTTGCTGCTACTCAGGGGAAGAAAGAAAGCAGAAGACTTTAAAAGCGTAGCAAATGTCTCGTTCTCAAGTTGAAAGAAGAGGAAAGGTTTTGCTTCTCGCTCGCTTTGCAATTCTGCTTGATGCCAGTTCAAACTGTTCAAGTGTAATAGTTTGGAGCTGCCAAATACATTGAAAAAAAACGCTAGAGCATTAATTGCGTTATGCCCAACACGCAATCCTTGTACTGGTTCCAAACTACATCGACAATTGCGCTGAAACGCACAATTTTGCACTGGTTTCGCACCATCCAACTTTCGCGTGAGTTTACGAAGCCAACACTTCAGGATTAGCAGTTTAATCAATTAAAAAATGTCGTGGTCTGCAGCTTTTGGATTATTTAATTTTGCTGGGATATTCTCCTACCGTATAACAATCTCGTGACTTATGTGATCCTTACATCATATAACGGGTGACGACTAACCTCAAAAATTGGATTGGAAATTGGATTTCTACTGCTCTCAAAATGTGGATAAATTTAAAGAAAATATGAAAAAAATGACCATCTAAGATAGGTTCGTTACTGGCTTTCCGACGAAGCTTTTTTATGATGTCGGAACAAGAGCGTTGCACGGTTTTCACATCGACTTTTCGAATGCATCTCTTGAATCTCATCAGCTGCTTGCAGTTCGTTGATCTCGACTTATTACACCGAAGGAACTTAAATTCCCAATAAAATCTACGATTGCATGACACTGAGTTAGAGGCGTTGGATCGCCTATTTGTGGTACAAATAGACTCGAGTAGTTGTTCAGAAACGTTTGTGTTTTTTGACTAAATGTGTTAATGTTTCATCGGGCCAAACATTCGTTCTGGTATTTTTTTTTCTGTATGGACTTCCTCACTGCGACCAGAATCGTTGATCTACTGTGAAATATGCCCGGGTGTCTGTTGTATCCCGTACTTCTATTATTAGCGATGCCGCTATTGAGAAGTGGCATGCTTATTATTGATTTAACAGTGCTTGTGTGTGTAATATGATATCACTCTTCCTTCTACACGTTTATTGTTCTACTTTAGCGAACCTCGTTCCTCCTACCAAATGTGACCAATTATAATTTCCTGGAGAAGTTTCGTCGTGCGTCCTTCTGGTCTGTTTTATTAATAAGAGGGACTTATTTTTGTTAGGAAGTCATGCAAAGGTATTATAGATTTCAACGTAATGGAAGGGAGTGGTGGGGGAGCCAGAGAATAAACCCATGCCTAAGTCATTTTTGATATCGAATGGCCTGATTCTACTAAAATTCGATCCCACGACCATCCGCTTGACAGAGCGGACTCTGTAACATTGCAGCCACGCAGCTTCAGCTCGTTCTGGTAAACATCCGGAGTGATTTGCGATAAGGGCGCAACTGGCAAAAGATAAACATTGGGGAATATCAGTTTGAAAATTTGCAAGTACATTTTCAAATCGTAATTTCAAAGGAAGTGACTAACATTAGCATCAATACCAAAAATCCACGTAAAATATACCTGGCTTATAGTTTCCCAACAATACTACATTAAATTTGTGCATTTATGGCTTGAATTTGCACTTTTCTTCTAACCTTATTCTAATGAGCCTTAAAGCATTCTGACAACGAGATTCGCCCACCTCTATTTCGCCTTAAAGCATTCTGACAACGAGATACGCCCATCTTTCTTTCGCCTTGTTTTTATTTTTTCTCCAGTTGCGCCCCTTCAAATGCGCCTTTATTTTGAAAACAAAAGTTGATCCGCCTTTTACTCTCGCCTGTTTACGAAATATTTCGCAAATAAGCCCGTGGCTTCAAAACAATGTGAAGGGCCTAGTTCCAAAGTATCTTTTGTTTTGGGTAAACTGCTTTATCGCCCTTCACTAAAAGCTTGATTAAATAATTTTATCGATTTATACAAAAGAAAGGATTCTTCTCATGAATTTCGTAAGTTTTTTCAAACTCAATAGTGTAATTAAACCATTTGTTTACATTTTGTTAGTTGAGCCCTAATCGCGAATCACTCCGGACATCTTGGTTGAAAGCCAAACCATTAGGCTTGAACCATGCTTTAGACAAGAAGGAAAAAGCTCTTTTCTGTCCACTACTGTGGTACTACTACCTTCCTGGCCTTCCTGTTGAGGTTTACAGGAAATTATACATTTTTTCAATTTATTTTGTATCACCTGAAATGGCAGGACGAAAAAAAAGAAACCGCGCATCGCTACGGGAAGAAAAGAGGCTTGCAGTGATTACGGTGATATTTTACCTAATATTTGACTCAAACAAGAAACCGGCGAAATTTACTGAAAAGGTGTAGAAATTTTTTGTAACGGGTAATAACTAAAAAATTTTCGAGGTGCTCATTTTTAACAACAAACACGCTCAGAGAGAAATGAGAATGTTTATATCAAAGCTCTCTCTCTCTCTCTCTCTCTCTGTTCTTCATCTCAATATTTTTTGTTTCGTTTATACATTCACAGCTCTGTTCAAAATGACGTCGAAACAGGAAGCGTTGCGCAAGCGCATTGTACAGCTAGTCGCCCTAACGACCCAACCAAAAAATACTTGTTTGATAATTTTCAACAAAGATCCATTCCAGAAATTTTGAGCACAGTTGAAGCACTTTGCGTGACCAATTTCGAAATAGGGTGACCACATAAAATGGCTTAATACAATGTATTTTATTTCCAAAAATGCATAGCTTTTGAACCAGTTTATCGATTCTCAATCATTTCGAGCTAAATTAAAGAAAATTAATTTGGTTTCTGGACCACTGTAGCGGACGAAGACTGATTAGCGGTCGTGCATAGTGCTTCGATGTAAACCGCGTTTCCGGCTCGGGAGAATTTCACTTATATGAACGTTTTCGGAATATATTAATTTCGAGGGCTATACCCAGATACTTGTTCATATCTCGCTGTGATTGTTTAACCGAAGATTTCATCCGGTCGATAAATATCGCGATCGAATAAATATCGCAAAGAATCGCGTCGGCCGACTTGCGTTCGTTTCTTCGAAAGTACTCGGGATTGACAAATAGCTGATTGCTACGAGTAGCATAGGCTACATTGCGTGCGTCGTACGCAGAGGATCGCGACGTTTGGCAAGAAATATACTCATGGTTAGTTTTCGTAATAAGCGCGCAACATTGTTATGTTCTGTTTTCAGATGTGTTTTTCGCGGGATCGTATCGTTTTTTTTAGAGCAAACAAAGTGTGTACGAGAAACATCGTTGGTCGATCTGTTAGGTAGAAAATGTCCGATTGACCAAACCCCGAGAGACTCCGCGTCGATACCTTCATGAGGTCGAATTATCTACAGATTATCTACATCATCAAAGGTCCAGTATCCTTGCGTACGATTTATTGCGGTATTACATAGTCAAACTAAAAAAGTTCGAATCGCATTATGAATATCGTGGCGGATATAATGAACCTGTTTGCGCGATACTTGTTCTAAAGAACCCGACACTCGAAACCAGCGCATCGTTTACCAAAACGATCCCTGCTGTGTACCTTGCCCTTTCTCCAACATCCCAGTGATTTCTCGTGGAAGTGCAGAGGTGTTCTCGGCTTCCAATAATCACGTCAACATTTTCCTTTACAACTTCCTTTTTTGACCTGCATTCGGATGCGGCCGGCGCTGGTATTGCCTAATATAAAGATTAAGGTCACCAGTTTTTACACATTGAGGATGCATGCTGGTCCCAAGCATCATCTGTTGGTTCTCTGTGTAATTACAGCTGATCTGGCAATAATGGAGTAGCAACCGCGGGCGGTCAATCGTGCTCATGCTCATGCTCACTGTAGCGGACGAAGACTGATTTGACCTGCAGGCGAAAACTTATTTTTCATCGAAAACACTGAATTGAAATCGGTCTAACGACGATCAAATAAGAGCAAATTTAGCAACAAGCAGCTCGTGAACCAGAATAAACAAATTTTAATCTGAAATATCGTTATTTTCGTTCCCAAACTAGCTGTAAATGATATTTTACAGTACAGAAATCACCATTTATCTTTAGCATATCGAAAAAAGCACATTGCCAAAAGAATGTATGGATTTCAATGGTGATCGATTTCACCCCAATAGTACCTTATAGAATTATCGAATTTATTTCATGAAGTAGACGATAGAAATTTCAAATTATAAAAATTGTTCAATTTCACCCCGTTTCATGGTACAAATAAAGAAACTAAACCTTTAATTTGAAACTAAGAAGATTGTTGAAATCAATCCAGCCAACTTTGGCAAAACGGGTGAATATAAAAAGTTTTCTGAACACGTTTCTATTCATAACCTTAGAGCTTCATGTTCAACCATCATAAAATTCGTTAGTGGGGGGTTTTGAAGACAGGCCGTTCATTTGATACCTATTTTGTTCAAATCGGTTGTGTAGTTTCTGAGATAATGGAGTTTCATAACTTTTACATTTTGATACATAACAGAGAAAGTTACAGTCCGATTATAATAAAATTCAACAGGGTCTCTTCAAGCAACTGGACCTTTCTATTACAACTTATTTCGTGAGAATCGGTTCATCCATCTCTGAGCAAAGTGGGTGAGTTCAAGCAGTTTTAGGAACATATTTCTTTTTATAGCCTGTTTTCACATTATTTTACATAACGGACAAAGTTAAAGTCCAATAAGGGAACATACTTAAATGACGTAGCATTTTTTTCTGAATTTTAAAGCCCCCCTTCCCCCTTCGTAGCATTTGGTCTCAAAACCTAAACCCCCCCTGAAAAAAAAAACGTAGCATTCGAATAACCCCCCCCCCTCTCTGCTTCTGAAAAAACGTACAGAAATACGTGCAGTCAGGTTTTTTACGCGGTTTTTTATACGCGGAATTTTTTACGAGGTTTTTTTACGCGGATTTTTCAATTAACGCGGTTTTATACGCGGATTTTTGAATTTCGCGGTTTTTTTACGCGATACCGCGCTAATTCAAATACTTTTTCGCGAATTTTCGGATTAACGTGGGTTTGGAACCAGAAACGTTTAAGTGTTTATCCAGTAGAAGACTTAGTCCAAAAAATACCCACCGCCCTCCGAAAGATCCGGAATGACCGTCAAAGAGGACAATTTTAAATACTGGTTCTAGAGCGTCTCGGTTTTTTTCTAAGCCCTTCTTGCTGGTTCACGCGGATTTTTGAATAACGTGGTTTTTTTACGCGGATTTTTGAATTAGCGAGTTTTTCTTTACGTGGATTTTCGAATTAACGCGGTTTTTTACATACATACAGAAAATACTTGAAAAAAACCGTGTCTAATTCAATTTATTCACAACTTATAGACTCGTGACTACATCTTCTGCTTCAAATGGCTTGTGTTTTGGTACAAGGAGTAAAGGTGTTTAAATAACTTAGTATGATCCATGTCTGCAGAAAACACAGAAACTATTCCGGAAATTAAACAAGTATCTTGTAATTTTCACTTTTTAAAGCCACAAAAAGCAACGATTCTTGTATTCAAAACAGATTGTGTGTTTGGAAATCCAAGTGATTGTTTATGTAGCAGAGCTTTTAGAAAATTTCAGAATGCCACAGATAAAAACATTTCGACAGATCTCGCTGCAATACTTTGTGCAATGTTTTAGTGTATTTTTAGAATACATTTTTCCTGCAAAAAAATCAGTCTTTAAAATAAATGCTACGTCGATTTTACTACAACCCCCCCTCCCCCCTTGTCACAGCTTGTCACAAAACGATGATATCCCCCCTCCCCCCATAAATGCTACGTCATTTAAGTATGGTCCCTAACAATAAAATTCAATAGGACTAATTTTGTGAAAATTGGTCCAGCCATCTCTGAGAAAAGTGAGTAAGTTTAAACAGTCTTTGAAACACGTTTCTTTGTATAACTTTTGAATTGCGTGTCCGATCATTATAAAATTATTTTACAAATATTCCAAAAACATGCCCTTTCTTATGATACCAATTTTATTCAAATCGGTTGCGTAGTTTCTGAGATAATGAAGTTTTGTTATTTTTACATTTTGATACATAACCTCGAAACTAAAAATCCAATACAATAAAATTCAATAGGGTCTATTTGCAATTAATTCCATGGAAATCGGTCAAGCCATCTCTGAGAAAATCAGTTCGTCGGACTAAGTCGATTGATATACGAGATTCGACCCTTTGGAGCACTTTTATACCTTTGGTTTTTTCAGCGATTGCTATACCTTTCTAGGAGAAAGGCAAAAATATTTTTCTAAGACGTAGCTGTTTTTTGGGCAACCGAAGGCCCAAATTATTTTAATGTTTATTAGGTATCTTAAACTTGTTTTTCATTAGAGTTGTTTGTAGTTAATCAAAATTAAAATGTAATCCAATCAGAGTACATCGTGCCAGAAAGTGTTTTTTTTTCTAAATTTTTCACATTTTTTAGCTTTTCTATAGTTTAGAAAGTTGTGGGCAAGATTCAGTTTGCCAAGCTCTACCCGCATAAACAAATACCATACACGAATTGTTTCCCGTATAGTATCTTAACCATTTATAAAACAGTCACATAACCATTTACATACCATATCAGCTTCAGTTTTGACCATCTAGTTCATAGTAAACTGAGAAATAACCATTTGGTGAACTAGGCGTTAGGTATGGTTACCATTCAAAAACAGCGATTTTCCCGAACATATTTTTTTTCGATATTATACACGATATGGTAAACTAATAATCCAAAATTTTGTACTAAAACTATTCTTCAAATAGTATAAATATGTTATTTTGCAGTAGTTTCCAGTTGTTCAGGTATCATTTCATGAATGGTATATTTATATTGATTTATATTCTGATAATCGTTCGTGGAATAGTTGTGATATTGTTTTGAATATAAAGATTGTTAGTGGCGATTTCTTTATTTTTTGCAAAATTATGTTTTTGTTTTTCAGCTGCAGATATCATCACTTGCCATCCATCTTGCACATTTCTTTTTGTGACTGGTCATATTTGTATTCTGGACTTCAACATCGTTCTGCTCGGAGATACTGGATAGAAAAAAGGATTGTTTAGATACTAATGCCGAAAGATTTGTGACCAATTTGATTACCTATAATTAGTTTGACCTGCGACTACAGCGTTTACTGGAAGATGTCTCTTCGTTTTTCGATGGAGCTTCAACCGTTGAAGGTGTGGTGGACAAACAGTGCTCACTATCCTATTTGGGGATACTGAATATAAATAGTTTAAGTCATTCAGTTTAGTACAGTAATAACTGATGAAAGACATTATCACGAACAGTTACCATACTTCATTAAGTACAGTTAAAATCCTTACCGCTTCAGCAATGGTTTTTGATTATGCGGGTACTACTTATATTCCACTCAGAAACTCAATGTATGTTAACTTACCTTGAATGTTGAAGTTTCTCTGTTCTCATGAATGAATCACTCCATTAAAAACTCAAACATATTTATTGTTTTTTGACAAAAATTAAACTGCCCTTTTCACACATTTAAATATTACACCCGGCCGAAGAAAACTTTCACGAAACACATCTACGCCGCTAGCGATATTTGGTTACGATTTTCTCGAGAAATATACATTTGTTCCCCCTCAAATAACCTTAGTTCCGTCGTACTAGCGAAAGCAAATAAATCATGCACTTTGAACACTCACAATTAATGGAGGACATGGGATAAATAAAACTTCAATTTATCTAACACATCCAACAGTTTGGTTTAGTTCGTCAGCAGACAGCACGGCATGTTGCTGGTGTTTTTGTTGCCAGAACAAAAGGGAACTCTTTTTGTTGCAAAACGTGCCGTATCCTTTTTTGAATAGAGTTTATGACAGGTGAAACCATGTTTTGATGTTTATTGAATTGCAAAAACTCTTATTGCTATTTGCATATTCCTACACAAAGAAATTACATTATAAATCAAATACATATAGTAATCAGATTTAGAGTACAAACATATTTTGCGGTAAATTTGGAGCCATTGCACAAGCTGCGCACGCGCAAATATCTCGATCCCTTTTGTTCTCAAACAGTAAACGACAACATGTATCAATCCCTCGACAATCGTGTGTACAGAGGCGCAGCAAATACGTATACAAAAATATAAATATGACATCACTAAAATTAATTTGCACGTACAACTTATGGCGTCAGAATTATACTTATACTTTGAATGGTGGAATAACTAAGAACGTTTTTTTTGCAATTCATAGCAATGAAACTAGATGAAACGAGTATAGTTTTACAAGCTTTCTTTCTCTCTCTGCTACTGACGAACTAAACCTAATTCTGATAACAATGGAAATGGCTTGACCAAAAAGGAACTGTAAGAGTGGCTTTTTACTATTAAATTTAGAAGCTTCGATGAACTATTTGTGTCTTTTCTTAATTTTTCCAAAAAGATAAAAAGTAGGAAAGTATGCTAGAAAAATAATAGATGAAATTAGGCAGCTTACTGAAGAAGGATGACAGTTCAAAACATGACAAACGACATAAACTGACGAGAATTGGTGATCTACCCTATGTGCGTTAATCGCAAATTGAAATATATTTTCTGTGATTCGATTATCCGGAATGAATTTTATAAACATTCCGGAGAATCGACTACGACCTGTATTATACAAAAACAACGAATTTTCATTTGATTTATAATCAATGCTTCAAAAAAATCAAAAGTTCATACTCAGTGGTTGAGAATACAATGCGTCACTTTAAATTTGACAAAGAAACAACACTTTAAGATTACTTTACGAACTAATTTCATTTTTTGTTGTCATATTAACTTACATTTTAACACTTTAAGATGTTAAATGTTAAATGTTAAATTTCACAACAAAACTCGTTTTGCATTGTTTGAATTCTTTTATTTATTTATTTATTTCGTCAAGCAAATGTAGACTACAGTTATAATAATACAATGTTTTCACAATGTTTCGAAATGTTTCTAAAATACAAGGTTTATCAAAAAAAATTATAGCTTCACGAGAAAATTCAAGCTGAACACTTTGTAGACTAACTAAAATTACTGTCAACTGTAGTATTTTGAAGAAAATGCCCAGTGATGCTCTGAGGCAGCATATAAAAGTTTATGGAACAATCGTAAGCACAACAAACTATTTTATGTCAAGATATGATTATTATAATTCTTGGTGCTCTAGAGTCACCATGAGCGGGAAAGGGTTAAAATAACGCTTGCTCGAAAAAAATTGACAATTTTCGTTCCCAGACTTCGGGCGGATCGGAACGGAGCCAATCCCACCGAATTTAAAACAGACCGGAACGAGGTTATTTCAGTTTTCTTCGTACGATTACCGGAACCTGGTGGCGTGCCCACCTAGGAGACCTATTGAGCTTATACCAGACAACGACAGTGTAGGGTATAGTGTGTGGCATAACGCGTGTGTGTATAGTGCCATGGGTATGTGAGCGTCTGTATATCATGTACGCTTGAGTGTGCATAGCGTGTATGTGTGTGTGTATAGCGTGTGTCCGTTACATTTTGAACCGTTGAGTCCCATTGTTTTACGATATGCAAAATAGGTTTCTAAGCTGCCAGGAATTTGTTGAAGTTACTGAGCACCTTTAGTGCCTTCCACGCCGCTGGAAAGGGCATTCTCGTTCGTAAACGGTATGTGGACTGATGAAAAGTAACGATTGTAAGTTGAGATTAGAAGAGCCATGATAATTTTGATCTTCTTTGTGACAAATTTCACGACCCTATTGCCAAAATTCACATTCTGCTGCGCAAAGTTTTATAATCAGTATTTCTTTGTGCAGAATGAGGCAGGTTCAACACATACAGTCCTAATAATATCCCGAACTAGTTGTTAGGCACGTTTCATGGTTATTGATTATGAGGAAAACAATCAATGCTTTTATTGTTAAAAATTTTCCGCTGTTTGTCTTCCCAAATGTTCTTTTTTAAATCTGGTCAGCCTATTTTTATGTTTCCAATCGAATGGCAACATTAGATTTAGCGTAAAGTGTTGCCAGTATTATTATTTTTGCGTTTGAGAACAAAAATTGCGTTTTCCTCAAAACATCCCTATTTTTTTAAATCTGATGCCACCAATGTGTTCCACGGAGAATTTCGCACGAGAATCACTTGTCTACGAAATGCTGTTGCGGTGATATTCAACTTTCAAGGTAACAAGCTTCCGAAATTCGAACGACACGTTGCCAGCGTGTAGACTGATATGCTTTTATTTTTTGTGTATAGAGAGAAAATAGAGGCAAACGAGTCTCATCATTTATTTCCAAGCCTGGAAGTTTTTAGAACTCATGGAAACATACAATGTTCCATCTCATGAGGATGCAGTTGAATAAAACATACTTTTAGTTAAGGGGTAATATCTACCAAAAAAAATTTTTCTTATCTTTTTTTTTTATTGGCTTAAATCATGCTAAAACTATCTTAGAATCAAAATCTAATCATAATCATAATTCGTTTAAATCAATTTTAACGAACAACTTTTATGCTCCAAAATAACATTTTTCGTTTATTTTGGCGATGCTCGTTTTTCTTTTTATTTCGAGGCTTTGTAAACTAGTTACCTACGATCGTTATCGTGTTCAAATTTGAAGTATAGAGGTCGCCGCATCAAGTTTCGGCCGTTATAGCGTCTCTACAGCCCGTGTTCACTCACAATTTCCCCCTTTGTTTAGTAGATCCGCAATTCTCGTTGTGTACGTTCTTTGTTTGAGTTTTTTTTGTTACTTTTTAACTGTGAGTTATATTCAAAAGTACTGTGAGAGTATATGAGTGACAAGTTTGAGTTTTGCGTGGGATCGGACGCCAACCGCGTCGAAGTCGCTGAGCATCGCGTGTCTGATATCGCAAAAAGGAAAAGCCGCAGCCTTACATCAGATAACAAAAAGGAAGAAGAGGAAAATAAAGCCCAGGAAGGACAACTTTACGGCGTAGGGATAGCTGAGGGAAGCTAAAAAAATTAATAGAGGCTCTATTGTTGCGATTCTTAAGATCTATAGCATTTTGAATCTTAAAACGCGTTTTTTTCAAAACCATGTTTTCAAAATTGGCGAGCAGTAGAACTTAAAAAGTTCACATCCAATTGACTTGAAATTTTAACTGTGGCTTCTTCATTAGATTATCTAGTGAGGTACACACGATTTTGGCGATTGATTAACAACAACAAAAATTATAAACTACTAAAGTTGATTTTTTTTGTCGAAAAAGAATTTTTTTTCCAAACCGTTACCATTTTGCGAAGAAAAATTCTAAAAATATAATCATGTGTACTTCACTAGCGACACTTATGTAGATAATGAAAAAAATTTTTGTTTTGGTTAAAGGTGGCGTTGGGCACGACTTCTACTGCTCGCCGCGGAAGAACTTTTAAAAAGCGGTTTACGGCAATCGCTGCACAGCCGCAATTTTGTAAAAAAATAGCAATGCAATTTTTTTCATATTCTCCAAGAGTTGCTTAATCCAATGATATATTATTTATATACCTTACACCTCAAATGTCCTTTAATAAAAATCATGAAACAAGCCTAGTTTTTCGAGCATTTGGTGGATATTACCCCTTAAATCATAGTTATTTGCTTTAAATTCAAAATTAAAGGGTGTCCACGATGAAATTGCCACACGGGGGGTACTTGTGGCGAACCAGCCTGTGGCTGAAAGCCACCCTAATAAAGTAATAAAAAAAAATTGCCACACCATGAAATTGCTCTAACTTTTTAACCGTTGGGTAGAATTTAATGAAAATTTGGGTGGATTTAGTTCATAGTGTATTATTTACATCCTGCAAGTTTTAAAGTCCTGTGATCAAAACTCGCGGAAATGGAGTCGAAAGAACAGCTCGTGCATGATAAAATCTTGCGCATTCATCACGAGAACAAGGATTTCTCGCATTGTTCCATCGCTAAAACGTTGGGAATCGCGAATTCCACGGTGTCGCGAGTGATTAAGCGGTTCGAGGAACGATTGACCACCGAACGCAAGCCCACGAGTGAAGGAAAAAGTATTCCGTACAACACCAAAAATCACAACCGCGTAGTTGGGGCCTTCAACCGAAACCCGAACTCCTTCGTTCGGGATGTGGCTAAGAAGCTGCACCTAAGCCGAAGTTTTATTTATTTATTTTTCGTCAAGCAAATGTAGACTACAGTTATAATAATACAATGTTTTCTTATATTCATATACATTTCCAGTAGTTAGTCGTTTTTTGATTTGATTTAGTTTAGTTTTAAAGTTGTTTATTTTCTAGCTCATCTGCGGTAGCTTAACGGAGCAGTGTTTACAATCAATTTTGCTTTAAAAAAAGAACAAACTTTGTTAGTGAGAGTGATCGTTACGCCCGATTTACTGGGGTTAGTATGTATACAATTTTTCTGGTGAGGGATATTTGGGTTGGGAGTTAAGTTTGTTTATAACTTAATTATTGTTATCGACTGATATCTTATTGCTAGTAACTATTATTTCTTTTAATATTATTGCTACTAGTATTGCTAGCTAGTAAACTATTATTTCTTTTATTATTATTGCACTGCGTATTCCGTTTGTTTGAATCTGGAAATTTTTCCTCTACGGGTACCGCTAAAGTCGAATCAGGTTGTCGTTTTTGTGTCTTCAGTATGAGGTATGGCCATAAATTTTCGTGTAGTGGGATGATAAATCTAACAATTAGATAAAAGAGTTTAAATTTTGATGTCGGCGTTTTTCAGAAAGCTGTAAAGCTCTGACATATACTGGAAATCTCCGCTTGCCAGGATGTCTCTAACGGGAACGTTTAGCTGTCTTCCTCGGGCCCGAAGGGAATCTGTTAGCTTGGACCTAACATCACAGAATTCGGAACACGACCAAACAACATGCTCAATGTCGTGGTAGCCATCACCACAAACACAGTGATTACTGTCTACAAGCCCTATACGAAAGAGATGCGTGTTTAACGTGTAGTGATTGGACATAAGTCTGGACATCACGCGAATGAAGTCGCGACCTACATCCAACCCCTTGAACCATGCTTTCGTCGATACCTTAGGAAAAATGGAATGTAGCCACCGTCCCAGTTCATCTGAGTTCCATAATGATTGCCAGCTATTGAGTGTTCTCTGACGCAAAATGCTGTAAAATTCATCGTAAGCAATTGGTCTTTCATAAATATCGCCATCAATAGCACCCACCTTAGCTAAAGAGTCAGCCTTCTCATTGCCCGGAATGGAACAATGAGAAGGGACCCACGCTAAGGTAACCCGGTAATTTTTATCTGTTAAAGCACTTAAGAACCGTCGTATTTTCCCCAGGAAATACGGGGTGTGCTTCACAGTCTTCATCGATCGCAGAGCCTCTATGGCACTGAGACTGTCTGTGAAGATGAAGTAGTGGTCTATGGGTAGGGTTTCGATGATCCCAAGGGAGTACTGAATAGCAGCAAGTTCTGCGGTGTACACGGAAGCAGGAGCATCGAGTTTGTAGGAGGCGGTAAAATTTTCGTGGAAAACACCGAAGCCAGTGGACTCATCTAGATTAGATCCGTCAGTGAAAAACCTTTTATCACAACTAACATGTTTGAACTTATTGGAAAAAATCTTAGGGATCTCTTGCGGTCGTAATTGATCCGGGATACCAATAATGTCTTCTTTCATGGTGGTGTCGAAGAATATAGCATTATTTGAAGTATTTAAAGGTGCGACATTAGAGGAATCGTATGAAGAAGGGTTAATATTTTGAGCCATATAGTCAAAATATAAAGTCATAAATCTGGATTGAGATAGAAGGTCGACCAACCTCTCGAAATTTTCAATTACTAATGGGTTCATGATCGTGCATCGAATAAGTAACCGGTAAGAGAGATTCCAAAAGCGATGTTTCAACGGAAGAATACCCGCCAGCACTTCAAGACTCATCGTATGGGTCGACTGCATGCAGCCCAAGGCAATACGCAAACAACGATATTGTATTCTTTCTAGTTTTATAATGTGTGTTTTCGCAGCGGAGCGAAAGCAGAAACAACCGTATTCAAGAACTGACAGTATCGTTGTTTGGTATAACCTTAGAAGGTCTCCTGGGTGGGCACCCCACCAGGTTCCGGTAATCGTACGAATAAAATTAATCCTCTGTTGGCATTTTTGTGTCAGATACCTAATATGACAAGCCCAGGTGCATTTAGAGTCGAACCAGACCCCGAGATATTTAGCGACTAAAACCTGAGTGATCGTTTTACCCGTTAGTAGGAGCTGCATCTGAGCTGGGTTATGCTTCCTCGAAAAAACGACCAGCTCAGTTTTCTCCGGAGAAAATTCGATACCCAGCTTGAGAGCCCATTCAGACAAATTGTCTAAGGTATCTTGCAATGGTCCTTGCAGATCGCTAGCCTCGCTACCAGTAATGGATACAACGCTATCGTCCGCAAGTTGCCGTAGCGTGCATGAATTGGCAATACATTCATCGATGTCATTAACGTAAAAATTATATAAGAGAGGGCTTAAACATGAGCCCTGGGGAAGACCCATGTAACTAATTCGGGAAGTTGTCGAATCACCATGTGAGAAATACATATGCTTTTCTGACAACAAATTGAGCAAAAAATTATTTAAATTTGGTGAAAGTCCCTGCGAATGAAGTTTCTCGGTTAAAACTTCTACAGAGACAGAGTCAAAAGCCCCCTTAATGTCCAAGAATGCAGAAGCCATTTGCTCTTTTCGAGCAAAGGCGAGTTGAATTTCAGTAGAAAGCAACGCTAGGCAATCATTCGTTCCTTTGCCCCGGCGAAAGCCAAATTGAGTATCTGAAAGTAAACCTTTTGTTTCGACCCATTTGTCTAACCGTAAGAGGATCATTTTCTCCATTAATTTCCGGAGGCAAGAGAGCATAGCAATCGGCCTATAAGAATTGTGATCAGAGGCAGGTTTTCCGGGTTTTTGAATAGCAATGACTTTTATCTCCCTCCAGTCGTGCGGAACAATGTTTAGCTCAAGAAACTTGTTGAACAAGTTCAACAAGCGTCTTCTTGCAGAATCGGGTAGATTCTTCAACAAGTTGAATTTATTCTATCCAACCCTGGAGCTTTATTGTTGCACGAAAGGAGAGCCATCGAAAATTCCAACATCGAAAATGGGGGCTCTTCCGTAGTTACTGAAAACGCGTCGCGAAAAATCTTCTGTTCCGGAACAGAGTCCGGGCAGACCTTTTTGGCAAAATCGAGTATCCAGCGATCTGAATACTCCTCGCTCTCATTCGAAACGTTACGATTCCGCATGCGCCTGGCGGTATCCCAAAGAGTGCTCATCGCTGTTTCCCTCGATAACGCGTTTACGAACCGCCGCCAGTATCCGCGTTTTTTCGCTTTCATTAAGCTCTTCATCTGCCTGTCCAGTATCTCGTACCTTCGAAGCAGCTTAACCGAGCCATACTTTCGGTAGTCCTTATATGCCGAGGACCTTCGCGCGTACAGTTCAGAGCACTCTTTGTCCCACCACTTGGTAGGAGGACGCCGTCTAATTGTTATCCCGGGTATTGGTTTCGTCTGAGCTTGAGTCGCGGCGTCGATGATCAAGCCAGAAAGGAACGCGTATTCTTCCTCCGGAGGAAGTTCCTCGTGAGACTCGAGATTTTCCGCTATGAAAGTCTCATAACGCTTCCAATCAATATTACGTGTGAGGTCGTATGACATATTGATTGGATTCGCGGGAGTTGAACCATTAGCAATTGAAATAACGATTGGAAGATGATCACTACCGTGAGGATCATTGATTACTTTCCACTGGCAATCTAACGCTAGTGATGTCGAGCAAAGGGATAGGTCTAGCACGCTTTCACGTGCTGGAGGATTAGGTACACGTGTCGCTTCCCCAGTATTCAAAAGTGTCATATTGAAGTCGTCGATCAAGTTACAAATTAAAGAAGATCGGGCGTCGTCGTATTGCGATCCCCATTGCAGACAGTGGGAGTTAAAATCTCCCAAAATCAAAAAAGGTGCGGGAAGCAATTCTGCTATGTCAGAAAGTTGCCTCTGTTCAATCCGCACGGATGGAGGAATATATATCGAAGCAATACAAAGGTCTTTTCCATTCATATTTGTTTGAATGGCAACGACTTCAATGTTCGAGATCCGAGGGAGGTTGATCCTAAAAAAGGAGTAGCACTTTCTGATCCCTAAAAGTACCCCTCCACCATGTGAGTCTCGGTCTCGACGGATTATGTTAAAGTCGTGGAAATTGAGTTGATTATTTGAATTTAGGAAAGTTTCACAAAGCGCAAAAGCGTCACAATTATAAGTGTTTATCAAATGAGAAAATAAATCGAGTTTGGGGGTGATACTTCTGCAATTCCACTGTAATACAGTGATAAAACTCCTAACCTCTTTCGCCGTCTTAGTCATCGAAAGATATGATAGCTGAAATGAGGGGCCAAGTTGCTGCTAGTTGTTTCAAAAATGTTTTCACTGTAGGGAGAAGGGCAAGAAGAATGTTTCTAAGGGGATCTGTTATGTTGAATGTTTTGAATATCCAGTCCACAATATCAGAGAAATTTATAAACCCTGTTTCTTTTTTATCCTCTGATCGAGAAATGGGTGCACGAGGGGTTTTTGGTGTCCCAGGAAGCGGTGGGTACTCCTGGTTAGATTTGAAATTAAAACCGGGAGGTACTTGCTTCGGTTTTTCTTCACCGCTTCTTTTTTGCGTAGGTATATTGGTCATTCCGTTAGGGGTTATCTTACGACCTTTGCGAGAAAGATTAGGAGAGTTTACTATTCTCCTCTTCCTAGATCCTTCTGGCATGGCATAAGAACACCCTTCGACGGGATCGTCAGATGTACCCTCATCGGTTGGCAAAAAGGAAAAGATGTTTCCTGTCGAGGGTGGCTCAGCCCTCTTAAGCATTTCTGCAAAAGAGCGCTTTGATCGTTCCTTAAGGGAACGCTTTATTTTCTCCTCGCGCTGTTTGTACGCGGGACATGCCGAAAGGTCATGCCGAGTTCCCTCGCAGTAAAGACACTTTTCAGTATCCTCACTGCAAGTGGTCTCAGCATGATTGCCTCCGCACTTGCTGCAGCGTGCCTTGTTGCAACAGTAGGTGGCTGTGTGACCTAACTGCTTGCAGTTATGGCAGTGCATGACCCGCGGTACAAACAGGCGTACAGGTAGACGAACCTTATGCAAAAGGATGTAGTTCGGCAGTGCAGATCCGGCAAATGTTACCCGAAAGGAATCCGAAGGAAAGAATTTCTTCTTTCCTTCATCGATGGACACTGAATGCAATTGCTTGACATCCAATATCTTTACATCTTGCATCATTGGGTTCTTGAAACAGCCAACCCCATGACGCAAAATGTCATCGACAGTGAGATTCCCTTCGGTCACAACACCGTCGATCTCTACATCCTTGGCAGGGATGTACACGCGATACTCTCTCGTGAAGAGCTCGCAGCAAGCAATTGCGTTTGCTTGCTTCAAGCTATTCACGACAACTCGCAGTTTGTTCGGCCTCACCTTGGTGATTTCGGTTACGTCCGAAAACCGTTCTGTCAGGTCCTTGCCAATGCGCAAAACATTCAATGGTTTCTTTATGGGCCGGAAGTAGACAGCGTACGGGCCCTTAAATTCATCCGGGTAAGCTTTTATACGAACGTTAGCTAACACGTTCGGATTTGGTGGACTAGGTGCAGGGGATGGCAGTGGAGATGGAAGCGGGGAGCTGCGGGGTGATATTTCAATCTTCTTCAAACTTCTAGGAACAATTCCACCTGCATGTTGTCCATATCGTTCATGTTTGCGGGAGCAATATGCTCTACCGCACACTAACGGTAAACAACCGTGTATAAATGGGGTACCAAGTTGAAGTGATTAAATGAAAAAACAATTTCTCCAAGTAAGATGAATTAAAATTTAAAAAAAGTCACTCGTATAAATGGGCAAAGAATAAATGAATAAAAATTATAAAAACAGAATACTTCACCGAATATCCAGGTCGGTTTTATTTTTCATCTGCCGTGTCCTACACGCAACCTTGTGGATGTCAGAGGATGATCACTATCCAGTAGCTGATCCGTACTGCTAGCGGGGTATCCAGATCCCGGCGGTGAGGAGAGGGGATTTGCTTCTGCTGCTATCGGTGTCAGCAGCTGCTTCTCGGTGCTGGTAGCGGGGTATCCAGCACCCGCCGCTGCGGGGAAGTTGAACTGCTTCTAATGTGCAGGCTATTGTCACCACAGCACAAAACGAACCGAAAAAAAAGCACCGTACAGTATTTCGTGTGGTTTATTGTTAAGTGCGAGTCGTAGCTGACTGAAAAAACAACGTCTATTCGCCACGAAAGCAGAAACGGCACTGTTTTCATGATTTGATTTCTGCCCATAGTGATGTCGATATTTTCGCAGTGCTGATTATAGTGACGCATCATGCGATTTGTTGGGCCATTTTTTCAGTAGTTAGTTCTGTGAGAGTTTTCCGAAAATATTTTACGATTCCTTAATTGACGACTGGGTGCATAAAAATTTAGTTGCGATAATAATTTAGAAGATTGCACGCATTGAGAAATAATGTCATTGATAAAATAAAGCATTGGAAGTTCGCGGCGTTCTTTAAGTGCTTGTATGTCTATAAGCATGCAGCGTGCTTCATATGATGGTAAGGGAAATGCTGTCCAATTTAGCTTAGGAAGCGCGTACAAAAGAAATTGTTTTTGGACAGATTCTATGCGTTCTTCATGTGTTACAATATAGGGATTACATACAATGCTACAATATTACAGAATTGGTCGGACGTATGTAATATATAATAGTTTGATTGTATATGGGTCTTGAAAATTGTGGCCGAAGCGTTTTATAAAGCCCAGCATACTATTTGCTTTTTTGATAATTGTATTATAATGTTCTATGAATGTAAGTTTGGAGTCTAAGATTACGCCCAGGTCCCTTACGATTTTGCATTTTTCTACTGGTTGGTTTCCTAAGAAAATGTTTGTAGGTGGTATTACTGTTTTTCTGCTGAATGCTATTGAATTACATTTTTTGATGTTGAGTTGCAATAGACTTTTGTTGCACCAAGTGTAGAATAAATTAATTTCATTCTGGAATATTTCGAAGTCTTCTGCATTGATTATTTCTATAAAGATCTTCATGTCGTCAGCATATTCAAGCACACGTATTGATTTGAGAAGAAAAGAAATGTCATTCACGTTTAATATAAAAAGAAGAGGGCCCAGGTGAGAACCTTGAGGAACCCCGGAAGTTACTTCTATTGGGTTCGAGAAGGAATTTTGAAAGCGGACTATTTGTGTTCTCTTTGTTTAGTATGACTGCAGCCATTCCAAGAATTTTGTTTCCATTCCGTATTTTTCGAGCTTGAAGAGCAATAAAGGTATGTCGATTCTGTCAAATGCCTTGCGTCCGTATAAAGAGCTTCTACGTGGTTGCCGTTGTCCATTACAATCAAAGTGAAAGTTATGAATTCCAAAAGATTTTTGGTAGTTGATCGGCCTTTATAAAAGCCGTGCTGTTGAGTTGTGATTTGGTTTTTTACTTGCTGAAAGATTTTTTCATTAATTATTGATTCAAATAATTTTGGAATGATATTTACGAATGTCTGATTTTGCGCCAGATTTGAAAATTGGCACTAAATATGAGGTTTTCCAGAGTTCTGGAAAAAAACCATTCTTCAGAGACATATTAAAGAGGTGTAGTAAAGGTGCAGATAGTTCTTCTGCCAAGTTTTTGGGAAAAATTGGAGCTATTGTGTCAGGTCCAGGACCTTTCGTAGCGTCTAAGTTTTTAAGTGCGTTCTGAATTTCGAGTTCAGATATTTTATTGACAGATAAAGAATTCGAAAATTCAGGAAAATATTAGAAACATTCGCGGTCGCGATCTGTTTCTTCAAATGTGGTGTATATTTCTTGAAAAAAAGTGGCAAAAAGACTACATATTTTATTATTAGTTTGTCCTAATTTACTGTCAAGATGCATTCGTGATGAAAAGTTGCTACTTTTTAGTTTGGGTTTAAGTAATTGAAGAAGTTCTTAGGGCAGGACTTGATTTGATGTTCGACTTTACGGTTATGCTCTTCATGCGCAATTTTAATGGCTGCGTCAAGTTGACAGCAAATTTCTTGGTAATTTTGAAGATTTTCGCTATTGTTGTCTTTTTTGTATATTTTATGTGCTTTTTGTTTTCTATTTTTTAGGTTCTTCAGCTGTGGATTAAACCACACTGGATATTTGTTGGTGTTCGTTCGTCTTTTTTTTCTTAGTGGTACATTTTCTGATATAGTTTGATTAATTATTTCATAAAATTTTAATACTTCTTCGTTGACATTTACTTCTTTACAAATAATACTACGCCAATTTATTATGCGTAGTCTACGTTTGACTTGTTCGAAGTCAGTTTTGTGGTATTCCGGTACATCCTCGTACTCGCAGTCGCTAGGGAACGAACTGTTATTCATTACTATTGAATATTCAATTGCTGTGTGAAATGCTTCATTTTTCCAGATGGGAGTCAATGATGCATCTACACAGAAGTCTTCAGGGCAGTTTGTGAATAATAGGTCTAAATATGCATTTTGTTCGTTTTTGACATGATTGATTTGATATAGACCGAGTTCTGAGGATTTGCCAAAAAAGATACTGCAGTGTTTCGTTTTCGCCTACGACTGGGAGTAAGATAGATTCATTTTCAATGTCTACGATAAAGTCTGCATTACGTTGGTTGAAGTCGCCATAGACATGCAGTTTTACTTCTGGTTTCATGTTAGACATAATAGATTCTAAAGTTTTGAAAAATAATTCATATGAATGTTTATGAGCATGTTCCGGTGGAAAGTACACGGAACAGAAGATATGTTTTTCGCCAGCAATAAATGCTTTGGCCCATACGTGTTCAAATTCTTTATATTTGTCGGATATTATTTCTTCAGAAGTAAAGTCTACATTAATGGCAATGAGGACTCCACCGCCTGACTTTTTTTTACTGGTAGACAAATTCCGATCGTGCCGGAATACATTATAATTGTTTCCAAATACTTCTTCGCTTCTTACGCTTTCGTCCCAGCTAGTTTCAGTTCCTAGAATTACTTTGAAGGTGGATGATAATAGATTTTGATTAATTTCCTTCATTTTGGCCGGACTATACATGCGGTTGAAATTCTGGCAGTATACCAGTATTTCAGTCGGTACCAGGTGCGTACCAGCAGTACACCCGTACTAGTTGGCATAAAATAGACCCCAGTGTTGTCCATAGCATAATGCCCAGCAACTCCTATCCCTACCTCCACGTGGTACCGACTGGGATACGAGCAACCAAGGGAAGATCGGTGAACCGGTGGGAACTTGGTCGTATGCTGACAGGGAAGGGGGAGTTGTTCTCCTTGGAGAGCAGCTTGCCTGAGCGTCTGTTCCCCAGGTCAGGGGCGGCTCAAACAGCGACTGATCCGGAGCGGACGGCTGAACTATGAAATGCGGTGTCTCGCCAGCTACACCCAAGACGACAGCCCCGTCGCGAGACTAGGCATCGCAGCCCTAGTAAGGCAGCATGCTGAAAATAAACATACTACGAACAATCCAGAGAATGAAACGAATCGGAACAATCGGTATAGACCTAGGCAAACGAAAAAGGACAACGATTGGAAACTTGGTACTTGGATTGTTAGGACTCTGCTCGAACCGGCATGCGTGGGCATCTTGGCCAGAGAGCTACGGAAGGCAAAAGTGGAGCTAGCAGCCATACAAGAGGTGCGTTGGCCCAAAACCGGGGAACGTGAATTCCGGGCGGTCGATCCGACCGCGGGCACTTCTTTCAAGTATCACATCTACTACAGTGGCGGCGATAGAGCGGAACGGGGCGTCGGTTTCGTACTACTTGGAAACCAAAAGAAGCGTGTTATTAGGTGGAGGCCTATTAATGACCGTCTATGCGTATTGAGGATCAAGGGCAGATTCTTCAATTACAGCCTTATCAACGTGTACGCGCCGACAAACGATAAAACCGATGACGTAAAGGAGGAGTTCTATGAGCTCCTCGAGAAAACGTATGGAGAGTGCCCACAACACGATATAAAGATCGTCATCGGAGATACGAACGCACAAGTCGGACGAGAGGAGTTCTTTCGTCCCGTTATTGGTAGGGAAAGCCTTCACTCTACCACCAACGACAACGGCTCGAGGCTAGTGAACTTCGCCGCGGCAAGGGGAATGGCCATCTGTAGCACCCATTTTGCACGTCTGAATATTCGGAAGCACACCTGGAGACACCCCAACGGAGAGGCCTGCTCCCAGATCGACCACATGCTGATCGACGGCCGGCACTTCTCAGACGTCATAGATGTGCGGTCTTTTCGAGGGCCAAACATCGACTCGGATCACTATCTCGTGGTAGACAAGATTCGCGCCCGGTTGTCCAATGTATTTAAATCGAGATCGGCGAGGAAGATACATCTGGACATCCAGAGGTTATCAGCGGAAGGAGCTGCTGCAGAGTATTCTCGGAAAGTTGATAGACGGATCGGAGGACCAGCTGGAGTGGACCTGAACGAGCAGTGGAAGCACATCCATGATGCGGTCAGCGAAACAGCGCGAGAGGTGATAGGCATGACAACGGGAACCACGCGTAGTGGGTGGTTCGATGCTGAGTGCCTAGAGGAGACGGAGGAGAAGAATCGAGCCTACGCCAACACGTTAGTGGCAGCTAATCGTGTAACGCGTCAGATGCGGGAGAAATACCGGGAGGCAAGAGCTGCAGAAAAGAGGCTTCATCGCCGTAAGAAACGTGAGCACTACGATCGCGTCCTCGCGGAGGCGGAGAATTGCTTCACCAGGCACGACACGAGGAGCTTCTATAGAACGATCAACGGAATCAGGAACCGGACCGTGCCATGTGCAATGACAGGGAGGGGAACCTGATTACCGATAAATCGCAGGTGGCCAGGCGTTGGAAGCAACATTTCAAAGTGGTGTTGAACGGCGAGGAAGGGAGGAGAGTCGCCGAGGGGAACAGGATAGAAATTGGGGAGGACGGACAAGCTGTGGACCCACCAACATTGGACGAGGTGAAGAATGCTTGCAAAGAGCTAAAAAACAACAAAGCCGCTGGGAAGGACGGCTTACCGGCCGAACTTTTCAAAGTTGGGAGCGAGCGGCTGTGTAGTGCAATTCACCAGATTATCCTAAGAGTATGGTCTGAGGAACAACTACCTACGGACTGGTTGGAAGGACTCATATGCCCTATCTAAAAGAAGGGATATAGACTCGAGTGTAGTAATTATCGAGGCATAACCCTCCTCAATTCCACTTACAAAATTCTCTCCCGTATTCTGTTCCAGCGACTGAGGCCGTTGCAGGAAGCCTTTGTTGGCGAATACCAATGCGGTTTTCGAGTGGGGCGATCCTCAACGGACCAGATATTCACCTTGAGACAGATCCTCGACAAGTTTCGAGAACACAACCTGCAGACACATCATCTGTTTATAGACTTTCGAGCGGCGTACGATACAGTGAAACGCAACGAGCTGTGGCAAATAATGCTAGAACATGGTTTACCAACTAAACTGATTAAACTGATACGTGCGACGCTCGACGGTTTCACATCATGCGTCAGGACAGCGGGCGAATTTTCGGACGCGTTTGTGACGTTAGATGGTCTGAAGCAAGGGGACAGGCTCTCAAACTTGCTGTTCAACATAGCTTTGGAAGGTGCGATACGGAGGGCAGGTGTGCAGAGGGGCGGCACCATCATCACTAAGTCTCACATGCTTCTGGGCTTTGCGGACGACATTGATATAATTGGTGTTAACCGTAGAGCAGTTGAGGAGGCCTTTACGGCTCTCAAAAGGGAAGCTGCGGGAATTGGACTCACCATAAACACTGCCAAAACGAAGTACATGGTGGCGTGCAGAGAGCGTGGTAGTTCTACGGGTGTTGGTGCTGCGGTGGTGATGGATGGGGATACTTTCGAAGTGGTCGACGAATTTATTTATCTTGGTACTCTCGTGACATGTGACAACGAGGTGAGCCGCGAGGTGAAGAGGCAGATTGCGGCGGCGAATAGGGCTTATTACGGATTGCGTAGCCAGCTTAGGTCCCGTAGCCTACAGATCCGTACGAAATTTGCGCTCTATAGGACTCTGATCCTCTCGGTGGCGCTCTACGGACACGAATCGTGGACGTGGAAGGAGGCCGATCGACGAGCGCTTGGGGTCTTCGAGCGTTGAATCCTGCGATCAATACTCGGAGGCAAACTAGAGAACGGGGTGTGGCGCAGGCGCATGAATCACGAGCTGTACGAAGTACACAAACACGCTGATATTGTCAAGCTGATGAAACACGGCAGGTTACAGTGGGCTGGCCATGTAGCACGGATGGCGGATGAGCGACCGGCAAAGATAATATTTAGTAGAGGCAGACCGCGCACGCGCTGGATGTGTGCTGTCGACGAGGATGCCAGAGCAGCGGGTGTAAGAGGAGACTGGAGAGTAGCAGCCCAAGACCGAGTTTTGTGGAGACGTATTCTGAATTCGGCATAGGATCTTAATGATCTGTCGCCATAAAAGTAAGTAAGTACCAGTATTGCAGTCACATTCTGTTGCCCGTTCGAAGAAGTTTTTGGAAAAATAGTTTGACTTAAAATAGTATATTCTTCCTCGAGAGAGGGTGTCGTTTTAGCATTCTGTTCGAAATGTGAAATATTTTCAATTAAATAATTACTTTCTTCCTCCAAAGAGGGTTTCATTATTGCATTCTATATGGAATGTGAAAATTGTCTATGTAAACTTACACTATTACTTTCCAAATTGGGCGTCTTTACTTGTGAAAATTTACGTGACTTACGCGCAATCGCTGCAGCCGATGTGTCCGTTCGCTAAGTAGAAAGGTCCTGTACGTCTGTAGGTCAGCTTTTGCTTCCGAGGGTGAAAGCCCGTATTCCTGGTAGACTTTCTGGAAAATGCGCAGCAGATGTTCGGTGCTTACTGGTAGTCCTTCGGAAACTAACAGCATTCGGATACTAGTTGATGTGTAACCATCTACACATACTGTTGGTTGCTGGTCGTTCATGAACGCCAGGTACAGGCGGACGATTTTCATTATATTCGGGTCACGAAGTCTAGCCTTTAAAAAGCGCCCATCGCCGTTTGTTGACTGCTGCGTTAAGCGCACTATACGAGGCCGCATTGGGTCCAGTTCGAATTGGCTGTCGTGTGGAGGTGTGGGTGATGACGATGAGTTGTTGTTGCTGATGTCGCTGTTATTGTTGTTTACATTTTCAGTCTGGCCAGTGCGAACCTTTTCAGTTCTGTACGGGTTGATAGTTTCGCCTTTTTGAAAATTGATGAATTTTGTTCTAATGTCCTTGTTTTGTTGTCCAGAGAAATGTATGCGTGCTGCGGCCAATAATTCCTTATCAAGAGGTAAAAGTGAAGGTGGTGTGTTGCGCTGCGTGATGGTTCCAGTTTCGTTGTTGTTGCTGTTACTGTGGTTGATGATGTTGTTGTTGCTACTGTTGTTGTTATTTATGCGGATGTTACTGTTGTTCCTGCTACTAGTGATGTTATTGCTGTTGTTGGTACTATGGTTTTGCTGCTTCCGTTGCTTGCGCCTTTGCTTGGCTTTGTCTTCTTTTTTTCTTGTAGACGACGTAAACGCTGCTTTGCGTCATATTGTGACCAGTCACATTTCCATATTTTTTTACTTCCAATGAAGCGCCAGCCAGTAGTTGATTCCAGAAGTTGACGAAGTTCTGATGAGCTTGCGCTGGGATAGACGATGAGTGCGTTTCCAGCGGGATATTGACGGGTGCAGGCATTCTTTTTGCCATTTCTTCCATGTGAGACTTAACGTCACGCGTAAGGGCAGCACGAGATTCAGCTAGGTCATTTTTTAGGGTAGTAAGTAATTTATTGAGTGAGTCTGTCGTTGCATTTGTAGTTGATGCTATTGTTGCTACTGCTGCTGTTGCTACCGATTTGTCCACCGCTTCTACAGCTGATGTGGTGTCCGAAGGTGGGTCGAAAAGTGATGACAATGTATTTTTGATTTCAGCTGTACTGGCTTCGTTGCTGCTGGCAATGTTAGAAATGCTTTGGTTTATTTCTTTAAGCATTTTTTCTGCATGCGTTCCGACTGCCGCTGTGGCGTCCGTAGGTGCGTTGAGAAGCGAAGATAATTGATCTTTTATTTCTGTGGCTCTGGCATGGTTGTTACTTGCGGCAATAGAAATGTTATGTTTGATTGCAATTAGGGTTTTTTCTATTTCCTCGAGCGAGTCGACGTGGGTCTTGCTGAGTGTTTGATAATTTGTGAGCAATTTATGGTTTGTTTCCATCGATTTGCCAATATTTTCTGTAATGTTTTTAAGTTGCGCTGTTAATGCCTCCAGGTTGAGCTCCATCACGAATCTTTCCTGACAGTCTTGACACAGCGGCAGCATAAAGGTGCGGAGGATTCCCTCGTGGTTCCTCCGAGCACCTATGCACGCAGCATGGAAAGTGCGGTTGCAAGTTCCATGGCAACGCCAGAGGAAGTGGCTGTCGCTTTGGGCACAGTTTAATATTCCACACTTCACAATTTCATTTGAACAATTTCACTGTTCCACTCGCGTCGTAAATAAGTAAACGAAACGTAGCACAAAAAAAAAGATTAAACTACTTAAAAAGCTGATGCGCGTTTATCGCGTGGTCGGTTCAAAAATGTTTATATATAAAAAGTTAAATAATAAAAATGTGTGCTAGAGCGCAGCAAATGCGCGTCCGAACTCTACGGCGGTTCGACGTAAACGGTTGTCCAGAAGGCCAAAACTAAGGCTGGGCTTCGAACGTTCAAGATACAAAAGGCCCCTAATCGCGACGAGAAGCAGAGAAAGCACGCCAAAACCCGTGCCAGGAAGTTGTACCTCAACTTGCTGACGAAAGTTGAATGCTGCATCATGGACGACGGAATTCCTGCTTTGGCAAGCCATCTGCATGTGCGGGAAGCGGAGTGCACCTTTCGTGACCCAGGACACGATGAACGGACAGGTGTATATGAAAGAGTGCCTCCAGAAGCGGCTGCTTCCTCTCCTGAAGGCCCACAACGTCCCAACAATCTTCTAGCCGGATTTGGCCTCATATCACTACTCTCTGAGTGAATTCGATTCCAAAAATACCTATATTAGTTAGTATTTGGTCACATTGGGCTGTTTTCTGAAAGTCGTCATCCTGGATTTCAAAATGGTGTCTGAAGCCGAGTTTCACCCATCATTTTGGTTCCAAGAATAATAATGGGTGGTATTTGATAATTTTCTGAAACCGGAAGTCGCCATATTGGATTTTTTTAATAAGGCGTCTTATTTTTATCTCCGGTATCGGTCCATTCTGGCTTTTGAAATATTTATAATGGGTGGCATTGGGCCTTTTTAGAATGTTTTTCCAATACCGCAAACGTCATCTTGACATCTTGGGTTGATTCCGGCCTCTAGATATAACCTCGGACTCGATACCTACCCACATTGGCCTTCTTTTCAGCTCTAATTGGTAGAAATTTGAGCTCAAAACATGTCTCGACATTTTTCAATAGTTGAATAGTTTTTGTCATAAAATTACAATTTTGCCGCATATTGATGGAGGCGTAACTAATTTCCCAATCGATTGTTTCTAAACGGAATTCGTTGGAAACCAATGTCATGAATAAACTTTTCGGGTTTAAAACTCCTCACAATTTAATTGAATTGATGATAGGAATTAATGATCTCTACTTTTCAATACTAAAAATCCAAACCCTCCCACCTCCCCCCTTGCACACGCTTGTGAAAAAAAGCGACTCTAATCTTTTAGAAACATGTCCAATACGCGAAAACTCCTAGATACAAATTTTCAAAATGAACTTTTACACGGTTCAAAATAATAATTTTGTGCCAACAAGAATTTTATTAAGAATTTATTTTGCACACGTACACTCGAAAATACAATACCTGATAAGCATATGGGGATCTGCACCGAGGACAGTAATACAAAACCTAATAGTTCTACAAAATAAAGCCTTAAAAAATGTATATGAGCTGCCTTACACATACTCTAGAGTTGAACTTTATACGGAAAAAAAAGAACATTTTACCCCTACAGGCGTTACATGATCTCAGAAAACTAGTATATATATATATATATATATATATATATATATATATATATATATATATATATATATATATATATATATATATATATATATATATATATATATATATATATATATATATATATATATATATATATATATATATATATTCAAAATAACTAAACTAGCAGGTATACATTAGAATTTGGATTTAAGAAGACAAAATCATTCTCACAATACTAAGCGATCTAATAATTTTCGTTTACATAGAATAAGAACCGAATATGGAAGAAAACGAATAACATAAGATGGGACCCTTATGTTCAATAATCTACCCGTTGAATTGAAAAATCTGCATAATTTGAAGCTGTTTACATGACAACTAAAAAAATACTTAAGCGATAATTTAAGGCGCTATTTTGTATAGATTAATTCTTTTAGTAGAAATTAAGAAATAGAGATGCCATATGATATGATTATAAATTTGATAGAAATCATTAGCCAGCCCTTCAAAGAACACTGTGTTCATTGGGTGAGCTAGTAGGAATAATTTATTTGTTAATTTGTAAACAATTCTTATGAAAAGAAAAGTAGGTTTTTTATGCCTATGAAAGAAGTGACTTTCGAAACAAAAACAGTCACACTTTCACAGGCTTTTTCCTACTTCAACCAATCATTAAATCAATAAATAGTAACTATTCTTAAAAAAAAAAAATGAAGGTTGTTGTACAGCCTACGAAAAAGTACTGCTTTTTTCCTACTGTCGTTCCCAACGAGTATTAACTGCTGGTGACTAAACTCTACATCCATCAAAGTTAGCTGTTACTAAACTGTGCAGAGCATATTGGCATTATAGAAATTGATAAATATGCTAACACTGTTCTGTGGTGCTGACATGTAGTGTATAAAATAAAAAAAAAAATAATCGTACATCAATTTGTTTAGTTTTCCTAGTCTAGAACTATAAATTGAACCTCCCTACAAATATCTTCATTGCCTTAGAGCAATTAACAACCAGCAGCGTACACGCAGATGCGGGAATGGCAGAATTTGAAAAAAATGTATAGTTGTATGTGCTTCATATGCAGCAACTGTGAGTGGGGATAGATATACATATGCTCCACATTCTGCAACTGGTGACTTTCAGAGAGCGTATAAAAGAAGCGCGCCTTCGGAAAAAGGCTCATTCTTGCGGATACTTTCAACAGTGATGGACGAAATGGCAACTCTAGCCAAGCAGAAGAGGAGAACGCGAGCGGGACTGGGCGACACACAAACCGGAGGAAGGACTATGGATGGCGCGGAGGGCCCCATCGATTCGGCAACGGATGTACAGGGCGGAGGACCTGGACATGCTGCGTGCAGGCGGCCGGTACTGGGGTTGATACAAGCATGTTATGCTCAATCGGACCCAATACAGACTGCAGCCGATAACCCGCTGGCTGCTAGTGGACTACCAATGGACAGCGTCGAGACAAATTTTCAAGCATCCGCATAACTGAAGAGCATAACTGAGTAACCCCTTTTATATGCGTGTAGGTAGAAGTAGGTAGACGAAAAATTCCTAAATTGAAGTTAGGTAGTCATATGTTGTGGCTGTTTTTGTCCTGTACTGGATCTAGGGTTTTTTTGGGTAGTATTTTGAAAAGCCATGGAAAATGATTACCTACGTCTTTATTGAGCAGTGTGGATGGATGTTGTTTGTAGATTTCTTAACTTTCAGATACGTCCAATTTCCATAAATTATTAACGGGGCGATGCAGGTGAATGTTATCCGAAGTTAGTGGATGTCCCTCATTAAATACATGTTCAGCCACTTTTGATTTGAAAAGGTGTGGTGGATCATTTTTAGAAACTTTGCATGCTTTGGTGACTTCTGCCATATGCTCTTTAAAACGGATTCCCAGGTTTCTTTTGGTTTGCCCAATATAAACCTTGTTGCAGTGGCAACAAGCAACTTTATAAACCCCTGCTTCATTTAATCCATCGATTGAATCCTTAGTGGAGCCCAATATTGTTTTGAGTTGGGTATTCCTACTAGTGTAGACGATATCCATGCCAAATCTTTTGAATTTTGAGTGAAGTTGACGTGTTAAGGCCCCATCATATTCTACAGCTATTCTTTTCAGGTCTTCTGTAATTGGGGTGAGTGTTGTAAAAGATTCTCTAAATTGAATTCGTCTCTTTTTGTTTAAAATTGCTTGAATGGTGCTCTCATTATAACCGTTTACCTTTGCAACTTCGAAAATGTATTCCAATTCCTTTTTCCTGGCTATTTTACCGAGGGGTAGGATTTCCATCCGATGTATCATGTGGTGGAAGGATGCCATTTTATGCTGGAAGGAATGACTAGAAGTGGTGGGTATTACCCGTTTTGTGTTCGTGGGCTTCCTAAAAATCTCAATTTCTAAGTCCTTAGACTTTCTAACAACAACAACGTCTAGAAAGGGAAGACTATTGTTTTGTTCCTTTTCAATCGTAAATTTTATATCTCTGTGAATATTAATAAGAGATGTAAAAAACGCTTCAAGTTCCGTCTCTTTCAAAATACAAAAAATATCATCCACACGTCTCCACTAACTTGTTTTTTATGTTTGCCATGAAAGGCTCACATAAGAAGGGAGAAAGAGGATTTCCCATTGGAGCTCTTTTTGTTTGTTTGTAAAATTTACCTCGAAAAGTGAAATAATTTTCTTTCATACAAAGGCGGGTTAGTTAGATGAGACTCACGACTTACTTTTTCCAAGTGCTATCAGTATATTGAGGAATTAACCAATCCTCAAGAAGATTCAAGGTTTCATTCTCTGGAACACTCGGAAACAAAGCCGTCACGTCAAACGAGACCATTATCTCACCCGCTTCAATGTTACCCGAAGATTTCAAATTTTCAACGAAAGCTTCCGTACTCTTAACCGATCGATTTGGGAATTTACTGGGCATAGCTTGAAATTCTTTTACTAACCACTTGCTATTTTTTCTGTTGGAGCCCCTACAGCTGAAATAATTTCCCTCATTTCGTTTCCTGGTTTATGGATTTTTGGTAGGCCTTTTATTCTTGGAAGAACTGGATTTGCAACTCGATGATGTTGCAATGTATCGCCCAAAGTGGGTTTGCAGTCTTTAATTGTGTTCTCAACTCGTTTTACTATCTCAGCAAGTGGATTAGTTCGTAGTTTAAAATATGGACCGTTATCAATTTTTTTGGTCATCTGTTCATCATAGTCAGTTTTGTCCATGATGACAGTTTTATTACCCTTGTCTGCTTTTAAGTAGAAAACTTGTTTGTCGCGCAACTTTTTAATGACCTTTGTATCAAGTGAACTTTTATGGCGTGGAATCGTTTTGGCAACATTTGAAAAAAATTGTCGTACCTCACTAGCTTGTGTTGAAGAAAGTTTGCAAGTATCGATATCAATGTCAATGATCGATTGTTCAATGTTCGGTTTCGCGGGAACTGAGTAATTGAGACCCATATTTAGAAGATTCTGTTGTTGTTGTGAAAAATCGTACGAAGACTTATTGACCACAAAGTCGTCAATAAGGTGTACTTTGGCCGCTTTTTTACCTTTGTTACCCCGTCGAAGTAATTGATTTAACTTTTTTATCCCTAATTTACGTTTTCGTTCACCCTCACATTTTTTCGCTACTTTTACTTTTGTCAAAAAATGTTGAAATTCGAAAGGAAAATCTTTAGCTAGTTTCAAATGAAGTGAATAACATTGAACAATCGATTATTGACATTGAAACAGGTATCGATATTTGCAAACTTTCTTCAACACAAGCAAGTGAGGTACGTCAATTTTTTTTAAATGTTGCCAAAACGATTCCACGCCATAAAAGTTCACTTGATACAAAGGTCATTGAAGAGTTGCGCGACAAACAAGTTTTCTACTTAAAAGCAGACAAGGGTAATAAAACTGTCATCATGAACAAAACTAACTATGATGAACAGATGACCAAAAAAATTGATAACGGTCCATATTTTAAACTACGAGTTAATCCACTTGCTGAGATAGTAAAACGAGTTGAGAACACAATTAAAGACTGCAAACCCACTTTGGGCGATACATTACATCATCTTTGAGTTTCAAATCCAGTTCTTCCAAGAATAAAAGGCCTACCAAAAATCCATAAACCAGGAAACGAAATGAGGGAAATTATTTCAGCTGTAGGGGCTCCAACAGAAAAAAATAGCAAAGTGGTTAGTAAAAGAATTTCAAGCTATGCCCAGTAAATTCCCAAGTCGATCGGTTAACCCTCTAGTGCCCAAATTAATTTCTAAACGGACTTCGATAAAATCACTATAAACCATTATTAACACTTTTTGAGTATTTATTGAAGCATTTCGGAACTTCGACTGAAGCCCGCCAAATGGCGGCATTGGGCACTAGAGGGTTAAGAGTACGGATGCTTTTGTTAAAAATTTAAAATCTTCGGGTAACATTAAAGGGGATGAGATAATGATCTCGTTTGACGTGACGGCTTTGTTTCCGAGTGTTCCAGTGAATGAAATCTTGAATCTTCTTGAGGATTGGTCAATTCCTCAATATACTGATAGCACTTGGAAAAAGTAAGTCGTGAGTCTCATGAAACTAACCCGCCTTTGTATGAAAGAAAATTATTTCACTTTTCGAGGTAAATTTTACAAACAAACAAAAAGAGCTCCAATGGGAAATCCTCTTTCTCCCTTCTTATGTGAGCTATTCATGGCAATCATAGAAAACAAGTTAGAAACCAATAACCTTTTACCAATCCGGTGGTGGAGATATGTGGCTGATATTTTTTGTATTTTGAAAGAGACGGAACTTGAAGCGTTTTTTACATCTCTTAATAATATTCACAGAGCTATAAAATTTACGATTGAAAAGGAACAAAACAATAGTCTTCCCTTTCTAGACGTTGTTTTTTTTTTTTTTTCTTCACATAAAGCTAGACGTTGTTGTTGTTAGTAAGTCTAAGGACTTAGAAATTGAGATTTTTAGGAAGCCCACGAACACAAAACGGGTAATACCCACCACTTCTAGTCATTCCTTCCAGCATAAAATGGCATCCTTCCACCACATGATACATCGGATGGAAATCCTACCGCTCAGTAAAATAGCCAGGAAAAAGGAATTGGAATACATATTCGAAGTTGCAAAGGTAAACGGTTATAATGAGAGCACCATTCAAGCCATTATAAACAAAAAGAAGCGAATTCAATTTAGAGAATCTTTCACAACACTCACCTCAATTACAGAAGACCTGAAAAGAATAGCTGCGGAATATGATGGGGCCTTAACACGTCAACTTCACTCAAAATTCAAAAGATTTATTAATTAAGAGATGTAAAAAACGCTTCAAGTTCCGTCTCTTTCAAAATACAAAAAATATCATCCGCATATCTCCACTAACTTGTTTTCTATGTTTGCCATGAATGGCTCACATAAGAAGGGAGAAAGAGGATTTCCCATTGGAGCTATTTTTGTTTGTTTGTAAAATTTACCTCGAAAAGTGAAATAATTTTCTTTCATACAAAGCGGGTTAGTTTCATGAGACTCACGACTTTCTTTTTCCAAGTGCTATCAGTATATTGAGGAATTAACCAATCCTCAAGAAGATTCAAGGTTTCATTCACTGGAACACTCGGAAACAAAGCCGTCACGTCAAACGAGACCATTATCTCATCCGCTTCAATGTTACCCGAAGATTTCAAATTTTCAACGAAAGCTTCCGTACTCTTAACCGATCGACTTGGGAATTTACTGGGCATAGCTTGAAATTCTTTTACTAACTACTTTGCTATTTTTTCTGTTGGAGCCCCTACAGCTGAAATAATTCCCCTCATTTCGTTTCCTGGTTTAAGGATTTTTGGTAGGCCTTTTATTCTTGGAAGAACTGGATTTGAAACTCGAAGCTGTTGCAATGTATCGCCCAAAGTGGGTTTGCAGTCTTTAATTGTGTTCTCAACTCGTTTTACTATCTCAGCAAGTGGATTAGTTCGTAGTTTAAAATATGGACCGTTATCAATTTTTTTGGTCATCTGTTCATCATAGTCAGTTTTGTCCATGATGACAGTTTTATTACCCTTGTCTGCTTTTAAGTAGAAAACTTGTTTGTCGCGCAACTCTTTAATGACCTTTGTATCAAGTGAACTTTTATGGCGTGGAATCGTTTTGGCAACATTTGAAAAAATTTGTCGTACCTCACTAGCTTGAGTTGAAGAAAGTTTGCAAGTATCGATACCTGTTTCAATGTCAATGATCGATTGTTCAATGTTCGGTTTCGCGGGAACTGAGTAATTGAGACCCATATTTAGAAGATTCTGTTGTTGTTGTGAAAAATCGTACGAAGACTTTTTTTTTTTTTTTTTTTTTCTTCACATAACATTTATTTGACACGGCACAAATACAATTTAATGTTTAACGGCGCCAATTATATCTGATGACTTAAAAACTAAAGCAAATTTTTTATCCTCGCTGCCGACTACGAGCTGAAATTAAGTCTAACTTAAAACTAGCATGGGATTTCCAATCAGTGTTTTGTTGTTCAATGGTCGTCTGATAATCGTCGAATGGCATGTATGGATTCGTTCTGCTGAGCCACGATGTCGTGAGTTGGGACAGAGGCTCGTAGTCCTTGGGTCCTGGTTCTGTTGTGCGGGGTCTGGTTGCTGGTTTTGTGCTTAAGGTTCAAACGTGTTCTTGTCGTTTTGTTGGGTGTAGACGGAGGGGAACGGGACTAGACTGGGGCGTGGATGGATTTCAGGAAAACGTATATAAGGGACATGTAGGATAGGTCACGGCTCGCCAAGACATCACGAACAGGAACAGCCGGCTGTCTACCCTCGGCCTGCAGGGAAGCTATTAATTTAGACCTGGCGTCACGGTGTACAGGGCATGACCAAACCACATGCTCTATGTCGTGATAACCTTCACCACAGGCACAGATACCACTTTCCCCGAGCCCAACACGACGGAGGAGCGCGTCAAATCTATAGTGATTGGACATAAGCCGGGACATCACGCAAATGAAATCCCGACCTACATCCAACCCCTTGAACCACGGGTTCGTCGATACTTGGGGGATTATGGAATGTAACCACCTTCCCAATTCCCCTCTGGTCCAAGCATTTTGCCAACTGATGATCGTATTCTGACGTACAAGTGCGAAAAATTCATTAAAGGCAATTGGTCTTTCATAAATATCACCGTTTGTTGCGCCCACCTTAGCCAAAGAGTCCGCTTTCTCATTACCCGGTATCGAGCAGTGAGAAGGGACCCACGCTAAGGTAATCTGAGTAGATTTTTCGGATAAAGCACTCAGATGTTCCCGTATTTTCCCCAGGAAATACGGAGAGTGCTTAACATCTTTCATCGATCGGAGAGCCTCAATGGAACTGAGACTGTCCGTAAAGATGAAATAATGGTCCGTGGGCATTTTTTCGATAATCCCTAGGGTGTACTGAATTGCAGCTAATTCTGCGACGTAAACAGAAGCAGGATTATCGAGCTTATGGGAGACGGTTAAATTGTTATTGAAGATACCGAAGCCAGTGGACCCATCAAGAAGTGATCCGTCAGTGTAGTACATATTGTCGCAGTTGATGTTTCGATATTTATTGGAAAAAATTTTAGGGATCTGCTGCACGCGTAAATGATCCGGGATTCCACGAGTTTCTTCTATCATGGATGTATCGAAAAACACAGTAGAATCAGAAGTATTTGATAAGTCGACACGATTTGGAATATTCGAAGAAGGGTTAATATTTTGGGACATGTGATTGAAATACAATGTCATAAAACGGGTTTGAGAATTAAGTTCGATTAACCTTTCAAAATTTTCAATCACGGGACGGTTCAAGACCTCACATTTGATTAGAATACGAGAAGACAGGCTCCAGAAGCGGTTTTTCAATGGTAGTACTCCAGCTAAAACCTCCAAACTCATCGTATGGGTCGACTGCATGCAACCTAAGGCGATACGCAAACAACGATATTGTATTCGCTCCAGTTTGATCAAATGTGTGTTTGCTGCGGAGCGGAAGCAGAAACACCCGTATTCAATAACAGACAATATCGTTGTTTGGTAAAGCCTTATAAGGTCTCCTGGATGGGCTCCCCACCATTGTCCGGTTATTGTACGAAGAAAATTCACTCTTTGTTGACATTTTTTCATCAGATACCTCACGTGACAACCCCAGGTGCCTTTAGAGTCGAACCAGACACCAAGATATTTGTGTACCAAAACCTGAGAAATCGTTTTACCCATTAATTGTGTTTGAAGCTGAGCAGGTTCATGCTTCCTAGAAAAAACTACTATCTCAGTCTTCTCCGGAGAGAATTCGATACCTAGCTGTAAAGCCCAAGCAGACAAATTGTCCAAGGTATCTTGCAATGGTCCTTGCAAATCGGCAGCTTTAGCTCCTGTAACAGAGATTACACTGTCGTCTGCAAGTTGTCTTATCGTGCATGAATTTGCCAGACATTCGTCGATGTCATTTACATAAAAGTTGTAAAGAAGGGGGCTTAAACATGAGCCCTGGGGAAGACCCATGTAGCTAATGCGAAAAGTTGCCAAATCGCCATGCGTAAAATGCATGTGCTTTTCGGACAACAAGTTGTGCAAAAAATTGTTCAAAATTGGAGAAAATCCTTGTCGGTGAAGTTTACCCGAAAGAATGTCAATAGAAACGGAATCAAAAGCCCCCTTAATGTCCAAGAACGCAGACGCCATTTGTTCTTTACGAGCATACGCCAGCTGAATATCTGTTGAAAGCAACGCAAGACAATCATTCGTCCCTTTGGCACGGCGGAAGCCAAATTGAGTTTCTGATAGTAGACCATTTGATTCGACCCAGTGGTCTAAACGACGGAGTATCATTTTTTCCATCAATTTCCGGATACAGGATAGCATTGCAATCGGCCTATAAGAGTTGTGATTAGAAGCTGGTTTCCCTGGTTTTTGGATGGCGATCACCTTCACTTGCCTCCAATCCTGCGGTACAATGTTTTGCTCCAGGAACTTATTGAACAAGTTCAACAAGCGCCTCTTGGCATTGCCGGGTAGATTCTTCAACAAGTTGAATTTGATTCTATCTAATCCAGGCGCGTTATTGTTACAGGACAGGAGGGCAACTGAAAGTTCTGCCATCGTAAAAGGTGATTCTATCGCGTCGTGGCCCGGAGACGCATCGCGAACAATATTTTGCTCAGGAACAGAGTCCGGACATACTTTCCTGGCAAAATCAAATATCCACCTACTTGAAGACTCCTCGCTTTCGTTGACCGTTACGCGATTCCGCATTCTTCGGGCTGTGTTCCAAAGAGTGCTCATCGATGTCTCCCTCGACGTCTCGTTCACGAACCGACGCCAATATCCACGTTTCTTTGCTTTAGCCAAGCTTTTAAGCTTGGTATCAAGCTCCGAATACCGTAAATAGTCGCCAGGTATACCTCCCGTCTGGTAGGCCTTAAACGCGTCGGATCTTTGCGTGTAGACATCGGAGCACTCTTGGTCCCACCACGGAGTGGGAGGCCGTTCTTTGATCGTTACGCCGGGATATTTCTTCGTTTGGGCTTGCAACGCGGCGTCGAGAATCAAGCCCGCGAGGAGGTTGTATTCTTCAAGTGGTGAATGATGTTGAATCGACTCGACCGCTTTTGAAATCATTTCCTCGTATAACTTCCAATCGACATTTCGTGTGAGGTCATACGGAATGTCAATTGGTCGCATGCGAGTTGACCCGTTAGTAATTGAAATAAGAATAGGCAGATGGTCGCTACCGTGAGGATCGAGGATTACCTTCCATGTGCAATCCAACCGTAGCGACGTCGAACATAAGGATAGATCCAAAGCGCTTGGGCGCGCTGGAGGTTTCGGGATACGTGTCATTTCACCGTTGTTTAAAATAGTCATGTCGAAGTCATCGCAAAGGTTATAGATTAAAGAGGAGCGGTTATCATTGTATGGGGAACCCCAAGCCACGCCATGAGAGTTGAAGTCTCCCAAAATCAAACGTGGCGAGGGAAGAAGTTCTATTAAATCAAAGAGCAGCCGTTGCCCAACCTGTGCTCTGGGGGGAATATATATTGAGGCAATACAAAGCTCTTTACCTTGTATTGTCATTTGACATGCGACAACTTCGATGCCTGGAATCGAGGGGAGGTTAATACGATAGAAAGAATAGCACTTTTTAATCCCTAAAAGTACTCCTCCATATGGGGTGTCTCGATCAAGGCGAATAATATTAAAATCATGGAAGTTGAGATCAATATTTGAAGTAAGCCAAGTTTCACAAAGGGAAAATGCATCGCATTTGTTTTTATTTATCAAAACTTTAAACGAATCAATTTTTGGTAAAATACTTCTACAATTCCACTGTAAGACAGAGATAGAATCCTTCATATACGCAGTTGAATTAGGCATCGAAGGATACAATCGCTGTAAGGAGAGGCCATTGGGCAGTCAACTGCTTCAAAAATGATCTAACTGTTGGGAGGAATGCTGTAAGAAAAATTTTAATTGGATCGGGTACATTGAAAGTTTCAAAAATCCAGTCCACAATGTCAGAAAATTTCACTAATCCAGAGTTTGTTTCATCAACTGGGAGTGTAAAAGGAGCAACTGGGGTTTTAGATGTTCCTGGCAGTGCTGGGAACTCCTTCTGGGACTTTAAATTTGCCAGCCCAGGAGGAGTTTGCTTCGGTTTTTCCGCAGCACTGTTTGGTTTGTTTGTAACCTTCATTTCACTTTGAGAAATCTTAGGACCTTTTCTGGGAAGTTTAGGAGAGGAAACACTTTTCCTCTTTCTAGACTCCCCAGGATTGGCGTAAGATGCTCCCGCTGGTGAATCGTCAGAATCGGTTTCCTCAGAGGGCAACAGATCGAAGGGGTTCGAAGTAACGGGAGAAGTGGTAACGGTCTTCTTCAGCATGTCAGCGTAGGAACGCTTTGAACGCTCTTTGAGAGACCGTTTTATTTTATCCCTGCGCTGCATGTACACCGCACATGTCGAGAGCTCATGCAGATTTTCTCCGCAGTGAATACACTTTTCAGCGTTAACACTGCAAGAATCTTCCGCATGAGACTCCCCACACTTGCCACAACGTGCCTTATTGCAGCAGTAGGCGGCTGTATGGCCTAACTGCTTGCAATTCAGGCAGTTCATGACGCGGGGCACGTAGAGCCTCACAGGGAGACGAACCCGGTGGATCGAGACGTGGCTTGGTAGTGCAGACCCGGCGAACGTAACTCGAAACGAGTCTGACGGAGTGTATACTGTTTTGCCACCGATGATCGATGCTGACCGCAATTGCTTGCAGTCGAGCACCTTTACTTCGGGACACGTTTTGTTCTTAAAGCACCCTTTGGCACTTTGCAGTATACACTCGACGGACAGACTCGAATCGGTTATGACACCGTCGATCTCCACGTCTCGTGCGGGTATGTAAACGCGATACTCGCGTGTGAAGAGCTCAGAGCAAGCTATATCGTTGGCCTCTTTCAGGTTACCGACCACGACACGGAGCTTGTTAGGCCGGACCTTGGAAATTTCGGTCACGCCCTTGTACTCCTTCGTCAGGTCTTTAGAAATCTGCAAGAGGTTCAACTTTTTCGATTTCGGTCCTGCCTTTGGCCGAAAATAAACAGTATAGCTGCCCTGGGCTCCGTCTGGGTAAAGCCTGGGGCGAGGGGGGACTGAAGAATGAACAGGGGAGGGGGTAACAGAAGGGTCAGGGTCAGAGGGGTTCGGGGATGGTGGCGCGGGAGGCGAGGGATCTACATCCATCTTAAGTCTAGCGCACTAGCGCTGACAAGAACACGTACCTTTTTATTTCTCCCTTCCAGTAAGGTTGGTTGTCCGATCGTTCGAAGTAGCAGCCGTTACAGCCAGCAGCACCAATACAGCAGCACCAAACAGCCACCAGCAGCGAGCCAGGTGTGAGATCACTCCACACAGCGATACGATTCGCTGACACTGATGGCTTCTTCTTTTTCCTCGTTTGTGTCTCGTCCACTGCTGTAGCACAATCCAGCCAGCAGCCAAATCGGCTTACGCACCAGCTGGCAGTCACGATGCGAAACAGTTGCACAAAGGAACGACCTTGAACCCGGATTTATTTCACTCGACCAGGCAAACAATGCCAACACTTGTTCACACGTCTTTTGTTTTATACTCTATCGGACCGATCACCAAACACGTCCAGTACTGATGCGTGTTCGGCACAGAATGGTGTACGAAGACTTATTGACCACAAAGTCGTCAATAAGGTGTACTTTGGCAGCTTTTTCACCTTTGTTACCCTGTCGAAGTAATTGATTTAACTTTTCTATCCCTAATTTACGTTTTCGTTCACCCTCACATTTTTCCGCTACTTTTACTTTTGTCAAAAAATGTTGAAATTCGAAAGGAAAATCTTTAGCTAGTTTCAAATGAAGTGAATAACATTGAACAATCGATTATTGACATTGAAACAGGTATCGATATTTGCAAACTTTCTTCAACACAAGCTAGTGAGGTACGTCAATTTTTTTCAAATGTTGCCAAAACGATTCCACGCCATAAAAGTTCACTTGATACAAAGGTCATTGAAGAGTTGCGCGACAAACAAGTTTTCTACTTAAAAGCAGACAAGGGTAATAAAACTGTCATCATGAACAAAACTAACTATGATGAACAGATGACCAAAAAAATTGATAACGGTCCATATTTTAAACTACGAGTTAATCCACTTGCTGAGATAGTAAAACGAGTTGAGAACACAATTAAAGACTGCAAACCCACTTTGGGCGATACATTACATCATCTTTGAGTTTCAAATCCAGTTCTTCCAAGAATAAAAGGCCTACCAAAAATCCATAAACCAGGAAACGAAATGAGGGAAATTATTTCAGCTGTAGGGGCTCCAACAGAAAAAAATAGCAAAGTGGTTAGTAAAAGAATTTCAAGCTATGCCCAGTAAATTCCCAAGTCGATCGGTTAACCCTCTAGTGCCCAAATTAATTTCTAAACGGACTTCGATAAAATCACTATAAACCATTATAAACACTTTTTGAGTATTTATTGAAGCATTTCGGAACTTCGACTGAAGCCCGCCAAATGGCGGCATTGGGCACTAGAGGGTTAAGAGTACGGATGCTTTTGTTAAAAATTTAAAATCTTCGGGTAACATTAAAGGGGATGAGATAATGATCTCGTTTGACGTGACGGCTTTGTTTCCGAGTGTTCCAGTGAATGAAATCTTGAATCTTCTTGAGGATTGGTCAATTCCTCAATATACTGATAGCACTTGGAAAAAGTAAGTCGTGAGTCTCATGAAACTAACCCGCCTTTGTATGAAAGAAAATTATTTCACTTTTCGAGGTAAATTTTACAAACAAACAAAAAGAGCTCCAATGGGAAATCCTCTTTCTCCCTTCTTATGTGAGCTATTCATGGCAATCATAGAAAACAAGTTAGAAACCAATAACCTTTTACCAATCCGGTGGTGGAGATATGTGGCTGATATTTTTTGTATTTTGAAAGAGACGGAACTTGAAGCGTTTTTTACATCTCTTAATAATATTCACAGAGCTATAAAATTTACGATTGAAAAGGAACAAAACAATAGTCTTCCCTTTCTAGACGTTGTTGTTGTTAGTAAGTCTAAGGACTTAGAAATTGAGATTTTTAGGAAGCCCACGAACACAAAACGGGTAATACCCACCACTTCTAGTCATTCCTTCCAGCATAAAATGGCATCCTTCCACCACATGATACATCGGATGGAAATCCTACCGCTCAGTAAAATAGCCAGGAAAAAGGAATTGGAATACATATTCGAAGTTGCAAAGGTAAACGGTTATAATGAGAGCACCATTCAAGCCATTATAAACAAAAAGAAGCGAATTCAATTTAGAGAATCTTTTACAACACTCACCCCAATTACAGAAGACCTGAAAAGAATAGCTGCGGAATATGATGGGGCCTTAACACGTCAACTTCACTCAAAATTCAAAAGATTTATTAATTAAGAGATGTCAAAAACGCTTCAAGTTCCGTCTCTTTCAAAATACAAAAAATATCATCCACATATCTCCACTAACTTGTTTTCTATGTTTGCCATGAATGGCTCACATAAGAAGGGAGAAAGAGGTTTTCCCATTGGAGCTATTTTTGTTTGTTTGTAAAATTTACCTCGAAAAGTGAAATAATTTTCTTTCATACAAAGCGGGTTAGTTTCATGAGACTCACGACTTTCTTTTTCCAAGTGCTATCAGTATATTGAGAAATTAACCAATCCTCAAGAAGATTCAAGGTTTCATTCACTGGAACACTCGGAAACAAAGCCGTCACGTCAAACGAGACCATTATCTCATCCGCTTCAATGTTACCCGAAATTTCAAATTTTCAACGAAAGCTTCCGTACTCTTAACCGATCGACTTGGGAATTTACTGGGCATAGCTTGAAATTCTTTTACTAACCACTTTGCTATTTTTTCTGTTGGAGCCCCTACAGCTGAAATAATTCCCCTCATTTCGTTTCCTGGTTTAAGGATTTTTGGTAGGCCTTTTATTCTTGGAAGAACTGGATTTGAAACTCGAAGCTGTTGCAATGTATCGCCCAAAGTGGGTTTGCAGTCTTTAATTGTGTTCTCAACTCGTTTTACTATCTCAGCAAGTGGATTAGTTCGTAGTTTAAAATATGGACCGTTATCATTTTTTTGGTCATCTGTTCATCATAGTCAGTTTTGTCCATGATGACAGTTTTATTACCCTTGTCTGCCTTTAAGTAGAAAACTTGTTTGTCGCGCAACTCTTTAATGACCTTTGTATCAAGTGAACTTTTATGGCGTGGAATCGTTTTGGCAACACTTGAAAAAAATTGTCGTACCTCACTAGCTTGTGTTGAAGAAAGTTTGCAAGTATCGATACCTGTTTCAATGTCAATGATCTATTGTTCAATGTTCGGTTTCGCGGGAACTGAGTAATTGAGACCCATATTTAGAAGATTCTGTTGTTGTTGTGAAAAATCGTACGAAGACTTATTGACCACAAAGTCGTCAATAAGGTGTACTTTGGCAGCTTTTTCACCTTTGTTACCCTGTCGAAGTAATTGATTTAACTTTTCTATCCCTAATTTACGTTTTCGTTCACCCTCACATTTTTCCGCTACTTTTACTTTTGTCAAAAAATGTTGAAATTCGAAAGGAAAATCTTTAGCTAGTTTCAAATGAAGTGAATAACATTGAACAATCGATTATTGACATTGAAACAGGTATCGATATTTGCAAACTTTCTTCAACACAAGCTAGTGAGGTACGTCAATTTTTTTCAAATGTTGCCAAAACGATTCCACGCCATAAAAGTTCACTTGATACAAAGGTCATTAAAGAGTTGCGTGACAAACAAGTTTTCTACTTAAAAGCAGACAAGGGTAATAAAACTGTCATCATGAACAAAACTAACTATGATGAACAGATGACCAAAAAAATTGATAACGGTCCATATTTTAAACTACGAGTTAATCCACTTGCTGAGATAGTAAAACGAGTTGAGAACACAATTAAAGACTGCAAACCCACTTTGGGCGATACATTACAACATCTTCGAGTTTCAAATCCAGTTCTTTCAAGAATAAAAGGCCTACCAAAAATCCATAAACCAGGAAACGAAATGAGGGAAATTATTTCAGCTGTAGGGGCTCCAACAGAAAAAATAGCAAAGTGGTTAGTAAAAGAATTTCAAGCTATGCCCAGTAAATTCCCAAGTCGATCGGTTAACCCTCTAGTGCCCAAATTAATTTCTAAACGGACTTAGATAAAATCACTATAAACCATTATAAACACTTTTTGTGTATTTTTTGAAGCTTTTCGGAACTTCGACTGAAGCCCGCCAAATGGCGGCATTGGGCACTAGAGGGTTAAGAGTACGGATGCTTTTGTTAAAAATTTGAAATCTTCGGGTAACATTAAAGCGGATGAGATAATGATCTCGTTTGACGTGACGGCTTTGTTTCCGAGTGTTCCAGTGAATGAAATCTTGAATCTTCTTGAGGATTGGTCAATTCCTCAATATACTGATAGCACTTGGAAAAAGTAAGTCGTGAGTCTCATGAAACTAACCCGCCTTTGTATGAAAGAAAATTATTTCACTTTTCGAGGTAAATTTTACAAACAAACAAAAAGAGCTTCAATGGGAAATCCTCTTTCTCCCTTCTTATGTGAGCTATTCATGGCAATCATAGAAAACAAGTTAGAAACCAATAACCTTTTACCAATCCGGTGGTGGAGAAATGTGGATGATATTTTTTTGTATTTTGAAAGAGACGGAACTTGAAGCGTTTTTTACATCTCTTAATAATATTCACAGAGATATAAAATTTACGATTGAAAAGGAACAAAACAATAGTCTTCCCTTTCTAGACGTTGTTGTTGTTAGAAAGTCTAAGGACTTAGAAATTGAGATTTTTAGGAAGCCCACGAACACAAATCGTGTAATACCCACCACTTCTAGTCATTCCTTCCAGCATAAAATGGCATCCTTCCACCACATGATACATCGGATGGAAATCCTACCCCTCAGTAAAATAGCCAGGAAAAAGGAATTGGAATATATTTTCGAAGTTGCAAAGGTAAACGGTTATAATGAGAGCACCATTCAAGCCATTATAAACAAAAAGAAGCGAAATCAATTTAGAGAATCTTCTACAACACTCACCCCAATTACAGAAGACCTGAAAAGAATAACTGTGGAATATGATGGGGCCTTAACACGTCAACTTCACTCAAAATTTAAAAGATTTGGCATGGATATCGTCTACACTAGTAGGAATACCCAACTCAAAACAATATTGGGCTCCACTAAGGATTCAATCGATGGATTAAATAAAGCAGGGGTTTATAAAGTTGCTTGTTACCACTGCAACAAGGTTTATATTGGGCAAACCAAAAGAAACCTGGGAATCCGTTTTAAAGAGCATATGGCAGAAGTCACCAAAGCATGCAAAGTTTCCAAAAATGATCCACTACACCTTTTCAAATCAAAAGTGGCTGAACATGTATTTAATGAGGGACATCCACTAACTTCGGATAACATTCACCTGCTTCGCCCCGTTAATAATTTATGGAAATTGGACGTATCTGAAAGTTTAGATATCTACAAACAACATCCATCCACATTGCTCAATAAAGACGTAGGTAATCATTTTTCATGGCTTTTCAAAATACTACCCAAAAAAACAGTAGATCCAGTACAGGACAAAACCAACCACAACACATGACTACCTAACTTCAATTTAGGAATTTTCCGTCTACCTACTTCGTCCTACACGCATATAAAAGGGGTTACTCAGTTATGCTCTTCAACAGTCCACATAAGCACTGATGATGGTTTCACGTGTAAGGTTTCCGATGGATAAAGGCGGTTTCCTGATTCCGGTGGTAATAGACGGACACCAGTTTTTGTTGGTTTCCGATGGAGATGAGCTGTAGTAGTAATACGACACTTTCTCTAACCATCTGGCGTACATGTGTAAACACAACCACTTCAATCCTGACCTGTTTACCATTGAACCTTTTCTGCTTTCCTTGTTTAAAACCTTCGTCAGTGTTTGCACATGTGCGCATAACAATGTGGCTATTATTTAACAAACATAGCTACCTGGGCTTTACGCGCTCTGTCGCTTCGCGCAGACCCTGACAGAAATTTGGAAAATTAATAAATTCATTGTTACGTGAACTTCAACTCGGAGCACACCACACTAGTCCGAAAGATCCGAAGAATATCTCATGCCGAATTGTTAAGTAATTCCTCATGGCGACCTGTGCCAGTGTACCGTAAACTGGGGTGACTTTGATCACTTTTTTGATTGTATCTCAAATATTTTCAGAACATACTGAAAACAATATTATTCGATATTTTTAAAATAAGTACTGGCATGCATTGAAAAAGATTCAGTCACTACTTCAAAAGTTTAGCAACAATTTTGCTGTTTTAAAATATGCCCTAAAAATTTTACACCATTCATCATTCCGGGGTGACTTTAATCACTTCATTGTTTTGATGAATTTGGCGTAACAGTTTGCTACTTTCACTAAATTGAACAGCCTTAAACGATTTAAACAAGTTGAGGGTGGTCTAAAATCATCAAAAACTAGTCCACGAGGAATATGACTTATGAAATTGGCCAAAATTGCATGTTACTTCACGTCTTAGGTTTTTGTTAAGAAGAAATATGTAATACACTGTGGAGAATATTGGGACTCAACATTGCCTTGAGGAAAAACTTGCAAAAATAACAATAAAATGTATTGTTATAATATTTGTTCATCTTAAGAACTAATCTGGGAACAAAATAAAAAAACTTTACGTATTGCAACTTGTTGTTTTGAATCTGCTTGAACCGATTGTTTGTTTGCAACAAAAATCGTTACAAATACACTTTATTTTCAATTAATATTTTAGCATGAAAAACACTCATTTAAATAGCAGTGAAGATTACGACAAGTCCCAAGCACTACGAGCGCTTTTTTACCACATTTTCAAAAAAAAGGTACAGTGATCAAAGTCACCCCGGTGATCAAAGTCACCCCGGTGATCAAAGTCACCCCAGTTTAAGGTACATAGAATCTACTGTGAATCTCTGGACAAAAGAACAAGTGTTTTGTACGCGAAGTGGTTCGTTTTTGTTTTTTTGAAGTGCTGATCAGCAGCGAAAGTCACGGTTGACATAAGTGAAGCCTATTGTTTGTTATCAGTGTCACAACGACGCTACGACGCTATGTACGTAGCGATACTCAGTGCAAATTAACGAACTCTAAGTAGGTGAAAAATGGGCAAGTCCAATTCCAAAGCTGTGACTAACAATGGAGATCCACAACTGAGCGTCCAAAATACCTTGGATCTCCATACGGATTATCTACGGACCACGAACTGAAGATCACACTGATTCTGTGCCTAGTGGCGGTGCAATTGACGATTACGTTATACCGAATGTATAAACGTCACTCTAGGGCACAAACCCTAAAAATTGCCAGATCGGTGGCAAATATCAATCCAGTTTAACACAGAGGAAAGTAAAGTCGGAGGAGAAAAAATGTGTGTGTGAGAAATTTCATCATTTACTGAATTGGTTGAAGCAAGTGAGGCCCGCGTGATTATTTCATGAAACATAAACCCAGTCCAATGTGCTTTATGCGGCAACAAAGCTGAGCAGAGCAACCCACAGCAGCAGCAACACCGGCAGCAGCGTCAACCCACAGCGGCAACAAAGCTGAGCAGAGCAGCCCCACAGCAGCGGCAGCAGCGGCGGCACCGGCAGCAGCGTCAACCCACAGCGGCAATTGTCAGGATGTCCACGGTTTGACCAACGAAAACCAGGAATCTAACAAATCGTTGGTCCAGCGCTAAGCAACCGACGAACGACGTAAACGGTAACAATTCAATTGAAATGAATATAGCTAGGGACACTTTTGCAAATGATAGAACGAATAGAGGAGGACGTTGCAACCTTAGCAAAACTAACCCAAAACCTAAGAAAGTCAATCAATGTTACGTACAAGAAGGAAACTCTTTCAGCAAAGCTTCACTTTGCAACTGAGTTGTTCCGGGAATTAGAAGAAAAACTCATACAGACAGAAGCAGAAATCCCAACAGTACAGTTAATTTTTTCATCAAAGCGTCACGGGATGCTTTTTACGTCATAAAAACTATAATAGAAAGCAAAATCACTAAGGACTACAACGTTGAAGTAAAATCGACAAACAAACAAGTAGTCATGGCGGTTGTAGCACCACCATTCGACGCCAAACTGGCCGCGTCAATTTTAACACCTTACGACGGCGACAGCGAAAAGCTATCAGCCTTCGTAGACGGAATCAAATTTTTAAAGACGGTGATAGCAGAGGAACACCATCGAACTTTGAAATTATTTTTAATGACATGGATCTCGGCGAAAGCGCGTCGATAGGTCAATTGACCAAATTATTGAACTGATAAAAAGTTCATGCGAAAGTAAAGTCACATCTGACCAACTGATCGCGAAAATAAATGCTATTAAGCATGGCAGTTCGAAAGAACAATACTGCAGAGAAGTGGAGAATCTCTGCGATAAATTAACAAATACCTACGTCAGGGAAAATATACCACATGAAACAGCTAAGAAATTGGCCACTAAGGCAGGAGTGGATAAGCTGATAAAACTCGCGCCTACCAATAACGAAAAAATCGTATTGCAAGCCGGTACGTTTAAGACCATCGAGCAAGCTACGCAAAAATTGAACGAGCTGCCCGATGATAGCGAAATTGCCGAAAAATACAAATCGGATATTCAACGTCTCACACCAAAGAGACTATTACCAAAATCGAAGAGGAAACTGGAGAGGAGGAATGAATAATAACCGAAATAATTTCTCTTCGCGAGGATTCCATAACAATAATCAACGCTTTATGCGATTTAACAAACAGCAATCATTCAACGGTAATTATCGTGGCGTGCGAGGAAACACTCGCGGCCACTGGCACCACGATCGGCAAGTCAACAGAATTTATTTTGCTGACAATCAGGAAAGCAATCAAAATGCTTCAGTCAATGCAGCACAGTATGCGCAAGACCTAGGGCAACAAGCAATGTCTTCGCAAAGCCAAACTTTTTTAGGGGCAGTAGGGCAGTATACACAATAAATGTGGCTGCCGCAAATTTCATTAGCGTAAAAACAAGTGTGTCAAACCGACCATGCTCGTTCCTAGTAGACTCAGGAGCGGATATTTCGTTATTAAAGCTAAGCACCATCAAACACGCAGTACCTGTGAATCCAAATAATACTTGCGTACTGCGTGGGATAACATCAGGTGAATCTAAATGTCGCGGAACAATATTTACAAAATGCGGCTATTAATAGTGCATTTCACCTGATCGACGACGACGTTCCTATACCCACCGACGGTATATTGGGACGCGATTTTCTGACTAAGTATCGTTGCGAAATCAATTACGATACATGGATTTTAGTTGTATATGACAATAATGAACGACTGGAGATCCCAATTCACAAGAACTTGCATGGAATTGCATGGGTCCCAGCTAGATCCGAAGTATTCAGATCTATAAATAATGTGAGTTCAGATAGAGACACTATAATCAACTCTTCTGAGCTCGCGCCAGGCGTTTTCTGTGCCAATGTCATTGTAAATATTACGGCACCTTATGCTAAAATAATAAATACTAATGATTATCGCGTACAAATAAGCAATACAAACTTTAAATTTTCAAATTTAAATGATTATCATATAGTGAATATCAATCAAAACACAAGCGTAGACCGAATCGAAAAACTTAACGCTGAATTAAACATAAGTGATATACCAGCGTCTGCAAAATAATCGATTCAACAACTGTGTAATGAGTACAGCGATATATTTAGCTCACGAGACGATTTATTAACATGCAATAATTTTTACCAACAGAAAGAGAGATCGAAGTAAACCACAAACGCGAACGGACGCAATTTTTCGCTGTGTCACAATTTGCTCGTTGAATATACTTAAAGTTATTGTTCTCGGATAGTGTTTCATAAATGTAATCGTAAACTGAATCAAATCAAAGGTAAAGTTGCTAGTCGAGCAAAAATCTGCCCGGAAATTGTGAATTCAGACTTCAAGTGACTAATAAGCAACTAACTGTGACAATTCTGGTCTATCAGCACCAGGAAAGAGGAAGAAAATTGTGTATGTTATGTAATGGTGTCGAGTTTAGTGCGCTGGACAAGGGTGCTTTTTGGTGCGGCCTCAATTTCAGCTGCAGCCAGGAGCCAGCTCAATTCAAGTGTTTGTTAGAAGTTGAGATCGGTTGTGAAACTTCCGCCTAATCAACCACAGTGTCGGTTAAATATTGTGTGAGAAAAAGTAAGGACAGGCAACAGCCTAAACTTATTCCCAATCTGATCCGGATGACATAGGTGAGAGCGTTCCTTTTATATTTTATCATATTTTTCTTTAAATGCTGGAGGATTCGATCAATGGGATAGTCAACAAGCAGTCTATTCGTGTTCGCGTGCATTTAATATTTAGAAGTAGCCATTTTGGGATAAAATTCATGGAGTCGAAACTAAACCACGGTTAGAAGTAGAGTTTGAATACCCGGCTTCACGCGTATTGTTCTACACAAAATAGCGTTAGTGATAGAGACCCCCATTGGATCATAATTTGTTAACAGTGACTAAACAAAATAGTTAAAGTTGTTTTGGTAAACATGCACATGGATTATGAGAGTTTGAAATGTAAGTTTTGCTACTAACCAGAATCGATGCTAACTATTTTTCGATTTTTCTAGCTTTTGAATAGTCGTTTTGAATATTATTTTATAATTATGGCTAGTTTGGCGTTTTGTTCGCAAATTTGAGACTACGTTTTGGCAAATATGTGTACCTGCATTTTTCAAATTATTAGGGCTTTGGATGCATGGAATTTCGCCAATTTTTGTATTTGAAAGGCGACTCTTGCGTAGACAAACAAAAGAAAATCGACGTGAAACGCCGCGTCCATACGCGTCCACATCGGTAGAAAGGAATAGAGCGGTCGTGCATGATGCTTCGGTTCTGCCTTAAAGTCAGGAAATCGCTTTTTAAGAACAGACGAATGTCGTTAGTCGACCTGTTAAGCAGAAAGCCATATCTCCGGGTGACCGAATATGTACCGTTATAATTTTCGGTATAAAGAGGGTCCTTCACGAAGAAACGATAGAAGTGGCGAGACGTTAACGTGGACTCAACTCCAGTAGTTTTCGTAAAATCGTGTAGTCAGCTGAGATAAATCAATGGGAGATACGTTTCGGTAGTTGTATAAGGACTTCATAAACAGATGTCCGAATGTCACGTCGATACCTTCCATGAGTTCGTGTTTTCTACAGATAGATTATCAACGCGATGTAGTTTTCGGTATAACCTCTTGGAGGAAACAATAGAAGTGTCGAGACGTTAACGTGGATAGAACTTTCGTAGCTCTCGTAACATTGTGTAGTCGGCTGAGATACACCAATGGGAGACTCTCTTCGGTAGTTGCATGATGATTTGTTGAGGGAATGTGCGAATATTTTAGTCTGTATTAATTTAATCGCAGTTCCGGTATTCTCGCGTGCCCTTTTTTCGGTGGTATATCAAACAGAACGAGTTCGAATCGCGTAATAATTTTCGCGGAGGTTAATATGAACTTGTAGGCGCGATATTTGCTATGAACCCGGTACCCGAATTCAGCGCATCGTTTACCAAAACGAAATCTGCTGCAAACCCTACCCTTTTCTCCAACATCCCAGTGATTTCTCGTGGAAGTGCAGAGGTGTTCTCGGCTTCCAATAAAGCGAGTATCACGTCAACATATTCCCTTACACACTCCTTCTTTGACCTGCATTCGGATGCGGCCGGCGCTGGTATTGCCTAACATAAAGATAAGATCACCAGTTTTTACACATTGAGGATGAATGTTAGTCCCAAACATCACCCATTGGTTCTCTGTGTAATTACAGCTGATCTGGCAATAACGGAGTAGCAACCGCGGGCGGTCAATCATGCTCATGCTCATGCTCATGCTTACTCGCTTTATCGGTTATTTGAGCGCTTATTCATCATGTCATGAAGCAACGCGGTATAATATTTACCACTGGTACCAGTAGTTTGCTTAGTTTGCGTTTGGCGTGCGGTTGTTGCGTTTACGAAATCTATTTGTTTCTACGTAAATTTAAAAAGTGAAAGGGATGAAACGCGAAGTTTGGTGTGATACAGACTGTTAACGATTGTAAGTTGCCGAAGATAACTAGAAACTTCAATTCTCCTGTATGCCGATGCAACGATCGTGGCGTGGTTCTATTTATATCGTCTCCTGGTGACCGGTTGTCTAGAGGCCGAGAAGTAACCATATCGTGCGCGAATTGGTGTAGAAAAGATCGCACCATCAACCTCGATGGATCCAGATCAATTCCTTCTCTAAGTCTCTAGTAGCAACAAGTATTAAACTAACACTCCCGATATCCCTTCCTCTATTGATCTGAATTGGGCGTGGCCAGCTACGTTATTGACCAATGAAAAGAAAGATCACCAGGAATTGTACACTGAAAATGGCTTGCTACTCCTAGGCACCATTTTGACGGTTCTTTGTGCAATTTCAGCTGATTCTGGTCAATCGCGGGCAGCACACGGGCGATCGAATATGCTATGCTATACTATGCTATGCTATGCAATAATTTTTACCAACAGAAAGTTAACCTAGCAGATAAGACGCCAGTATATATAAAAAATTACCGAAATGCAATATGTCATAAAGATGAAATCTGTCGTCAAGTGGACAAACAACCACAGAACGCCGACCAAGTTAGAAGTTTTGTGGCTATGTGCAATTATTACAGACGTTTTATTCCGAATTTCGCAAGCATTTCTAATTACCTTAATAAATTGTTAAGAAAAAACATAAACTTCAGTTGGACCGAGGAATGTCAGTCCTCGTTCGAAAAATTAAAAAATATGCTTATTTCCCCAAGAGTATTACAATATCCAGACTTTCAGAAAGCATTTATTTTAACAACAGACGTCTCAGGCTTTGCGTGCGGGGCAGTTTTATCACAAACGCACGAAAATAATGATCTGCCTGTTTCTTTCGCCAGTCGCGCGTTTACAAAAGGCGAAGCAAACAAGCACATCATTGAGAAAGAACTAGCAGCTATACATTGGGCGATAATGCACTATCGACCATATCTTTTAGGACGTAAATTTTTAGTACGTACAGATCATCGACCGCTGGTTTACCTTTTCGGAATGAGGAACCCATCTTCGAAGCTAACACGGATGAGAATTGATCTCGAAGAGTTCGACTTCGAAGTTGAGTTCGTCCCTGGAAAGAGTAACGTCGTGGCCGATGCACTATCTAGAATTAGATTAACATCGGATAAATTAAAAACGTTGAATGTTTTGAAAGTACAGACAAGGTCAATGAAACGCAAACCATGTGTAGTCAATAATGCCAACGAAAACAAAACACAGGAGCCTGATCAACTTCATGTGTATGAAGCAGTAAATAATGAACAAATATACAAGCTTCCGAAAATAGAGTTTATACCATCGGATAACTAATTGAAACCGATGACGATGCTGAATATTATAGGAACAAATCATAAAACGAGACTAACTCTAGCGTTAGCTCTCAAAAGTAGCAAAAGCGCACTACCAGAAATATTTCAAAGTATCGAACAAAATACGCTACAATACATGACAGCAAACAAAACAACCGAAAAGAGTATTGCTATTTGGACTAGCGATAACATATTTAGGTGTATAAACATAAGTGAATTTAAAACTTTAGGAAACCAAGTGCTGAAAAATTAAAATATCATTTTATATAACCCGCCGAAAAAAGTAACAAATACAAACGAAATACAATCCATTATGCAACACTACCATGAAACACCAATCGGAGGTCACGTAGGAATTAATTGGTTATACAGGAAACTGAAAAACATTTACAGTTGGCCAAACATGAAATACGTTGTAACTAAGTTCGTTAAAAATTGCGAAACTTGTAAAAAGAACAAACACTTTTCCGCAGTTCAAGAAAAAATGGTCGAAACATCAACACCCACTAAGGTGTTTGACGTAGTAGCAATAGACACAGTCATTCTGTGCCGAACACGCATCAGTATCGGACGTGTGATCGGTGATCGCTCCGATAGAATATAAAACAAAAGACGTGTGAACAAGTGTTGGCATTGTTTGCCTGGTCGAGTGAAATAAATCCGGGTTCTAGGTCGCGCCTTTGTGCAACTGTTTCGCATCGTGACTACCAGCTGGTGCGTAAGCCGATTTGGCTGCTGGCTGAATTGTGCTACAGCAGTGGACGAGACACAAAAGAGGAAAAAGAAGAAGCCATCAGTTGACAGTGAGTTGTATCGCTGTGAGGAGTGATCTCACACCTGGATCGCTGCTGGTGGCTGTTTGGTGCTGCTGTATTGGTGCTGCTGGCTGTAACGGCTGCAACTTCGAACGATCGGACAACCAACCTTACTGGAAGGGAGAAGTAAAAAGGTACGTGCTCTTGTCGGCGCTAGTGCGCTAGACTTAGCGGGATGGATGTAGATCCCTCGCCTCTCGCGCCTCCCGCGCCACCATCCCCGAACCCCTCTGACCCTTCTGTTACCCCCTCCCCTGTTCATTCTTCAGTCCCCCCTCGCCCCAGGCTTTACCCAGACGGAGCCCAGGGCAGCTATGCTGTCTATTTTCGGTCAAAGGCGGGACCGAAATCGAAACAGTTGAACCTCTTGCAGATTTCTAAAGACCTGACGAAGGAGTACAAGGGCGTGACCGAAATTTCCAAGGTCCGGCCTAACAAGCTCCGTGTCGTGGTCAGTAACCTGAAAGAGGCCAACGATATAGCTTGCTCTGAGCTCTTCACACGCGAGTATCGCGTTTACATACCCGCACGAGACGTGGAGATCGACGGTGTCATAACCGATTCGAGTCTGTCCGTCGAGTGTATACTGGCAAGTGCCAAAGGGTGCTTTAAAAACAAAACCTGTCCCGATGTAAAGGTGCTCGACTGCAAGCAATTGCGGTCAGCATCGATCATCGGTGGCAAAACAGTATACACCCCGTCAGACTCGTTTCGAGTTACGTTCGCCGGGTCAGCGCTACCAAGTCACGTCTCGATCCACCGGGTTCGTCTCCCTGTGCGATTATATGTGTCTCGCGTCATGAACTGCCTGAATTGTAAGCAGTTAGGCCACACCGCCGCCTACTGCTGCAATAAGGCACGCTGTGGCAAGTGTGGGGAGAATCATGCGGATGATTCCTGCAGTAAACATGCTGAAAAATGCATTCACTGTGGGGAGAGTCAGCATGAGCTCTCGACATGTGCGGTGTACATGCAGCGCAGGGATAAAATAAAGAGGTCTCTCAAAGAGCGTTCGAAGCGTTCTTACGCTGAGATGTTGAAGAAGACCGTTACCACTTCTCCCATTGCATCAAACCCTTATGATCTGTTGTCCTCTGATGAAACCGATTTTGACGATTCACCAGCGGGAACATCTTACGCCAATCCTGGGGAGTCTAGAAAGAGGAAAAATATTTCCTCTCCTAAACTTCCCAGAAAAGGTCCTAAGATTTCTCAAAGTGAAATGAAAGTTACAAACAAACCAAACAGTGCTGCGGAAAAACCGAAGCAAACTCCTCCTGGGCTTGCAAATTTAAAGTCCCAGAAGGAGTTTCCAGTACTGCCAGGAACATCTAAAACCCCAGTTGTTACTTTCGCACATCCAGTTGCTGAAACAAACTCTGGATTAGTGAAATTTTCTGACATTGTGGACTGGATTTTTGAAACTTTCAATGTACCCGATCTAATTAAAATTTTTCTTACAGCATTTCTCCCAACAGTTAGATCATTTTTGAAGCAGTTGACTGCCCAATGGCCCCTCCTTGCAGCGATTGTATCCTTCGATGCCTAATTCAACTGCGTATATGAAGGATTCTATCTCTGTCTTACAGTGGAATTGTAGAAGTATTTTACCAAAAATTGATTCGTTTAAAGTTTTGATCAATAAAAACAAATGCGATGCATTTTCCCTTTGTGAAACTTGGCTTACTTCAAATATTGATCTCAACTTCCATGATTTTAATATTATTCGCCTTGATCGAGACACCCCATATGGAGGAGTACTTTTAGGGATTAAAAAGTGCTATTCTTTCTATCGTATTAACCTCCCCTCGATTCCAGGCATCGAAGTTGTCGCATGTCAAATGACAATACAAGGTAAAGAGCTTTGTATTGCCTCAATATATATTCCTCCCAGAGCACAGGTTGGGCAACGGCTGCTCTTTGATTTAATAGAACTTCTTCCCTCGCCACGTTTGATTTTGGGAGACTTCAACTCTCATGGCGTGGCTTGGGGTTCCCCTTACAATGATAACCGCTCCTCTTTAATCTATAACCTTTGCGATGACTTCGACATGACTATTTTAAACAACGGCGAAATGACACGTATCCCGAAACCTCTAGCGCGCCCAAGCGCTTTGGATCTATCCTTATGTTCGACGTCGCTACGGTTGGATTGCACATGGAAGGTAATCCTCGATCCTCACGGTAGCGACCATTTGCCTATTCTTATTTCAATTAATAACGGGTCAACTCGCATGCGACCAGTTGACATTCCGTATGACCTCACACGAAATGTCGATTGGAAGTTATACGAGGAAATGATTTCAAAAGCGGTCGATTCGATTCAACATCCTCCACCACTTGAAGAATACAACCTCCTCGCGGGCTTGATTCTCGACGCCGCGTTGCAAGCCCAAACGAAGAAATATCCCGGCGTAACGATTAAAGAACGGCCTCCCACTCCGTGGTGGGACCAAGAGTGCTCCGATGTCTACACGCAAAGATCCGACGCGTTTTTGGCCTACCAGAAGAGAGGTATACCTGGCGACTATTTACGGTATTCGGAGCTTGATACCAAGCTTAAAAGCTTGGCTAAAGCAAAGAAACGCGGATATTGGCGTCGGTTCGTGAACGAGACGTCGAGGGAGACATCGATGAGCACTCTTTGGAACACAGCCCGAAGAATGCGGAATCGCGTAACGGTCAACGAAAGCGAGGAGTCTTCAAGTAGGTGGATATTTGATTTTGCCAGGAAAGTATGTCCGGACTCTGTTCCTGAGCAAAGTATTGTTCGTGATGCGTCTCCGGGCCACGACGCGATAGAATCACCTTTTACGATGGCAGAATTTTCAGTTGCCCTCCTGTCCTGTAACAATAACGCGCCTGGGTTAGATAGAATCAAATTCAACTTGTTGAAGAATCTACCCGGCAATGCCAAGAGGCGCTTGTTGAACTTGTTCAATAAGTTCCTGGAGCAAAACATTGTACCGCAGGATTGGAGGCAAGTGAAGGTGATCGCCATCCAAAAACCAGGGAAACCAGCTTCTGATCACAACTCTTATAGGCCGATTGCAATGCTATCCTGTATCCGGAAATTGATGGAAAAAATGATACTCCGTCGTTTAGACCATTGGGTCGAATCAAATGGCCTACTATCGGATACTCAATTTGGCTTCCGCCGTGCCAAAGGGACGAATGATTGTCTTGCGCTGCTTTCAACAGATATTCACCTGGCGTATGCTCGCAAAGAACAAATGGCGTCTGCGTTCTTGGACATTAAGGGGGCTTTTGATTCCGTTTCTATTGACATTCTTTCGGGCAAACTTCACCGACAAGGATTTTCTCCAATTTTGAACAATTTTTTGCACAATTTGTTGTTCGAAAAGCACATGCATTTTACGCATGGCGATTTTGCAACTTTTCGAATTAGCTACATGGGTCTTCCCCAGGGCTCATGTTTAAGCCCCCTTCTTTACAATTTTTATGTAAATGACATCGACGAATGTCTGGCAAATTCATGCACGATAAAACAACTTGCAGACGACAGTGTAATCTCTGTTACAGGAGCCAAAGCTGCCGATTTTCAAGGACCATTGCAAGATACCTTGGACAATTTGTCTGCTTGGGCTCTACAGCTAGGTATCGAATTCTCTCCGGAGAAGACTGAGATAGTAGTTTTTTCTAGGAAGCATGAACCTGCTCAGCTTCAAACACAATTAATGGGTAAAACGATTTCTCAGGTTTTGGTACACAAATATCTTGGTGTCTGGTTCGACTCTAAAGGCACCTGGGGTTGTCACGTGAGGTATCTGATGAAAAAATGTCAACAAAGAGTGAATTTTCTTCGTACAATAACCGGACAATGGTGGGGAGCCCATCCAGGAGACCTTATAAGGCTTTACCAAACAACGATATTGCCTGTTATTGAACACGGGTGTTTCTGCTTCCGCTCCGCAGCAAACACACATCTGATCAAACTGGAGCGAATACAATATCGTTGTTTGCGTATCGCCTTAGTTTGCATGCAATCGACCCATACGATGAGTTTGGAGGTCTTAGCTGGAGTACTACCATTGAAAAACCGCTTTTGGAGCCTGTCTTCTCGTATTCTTATCAAATGTGAGGTCTTGAACCGTCCCGTGATTGAAAATTTTGAAAGGTTAATCGAACTTAATTCTCAAACCCGTTTTATGACATTGTGTTTCCATCACATGTCCCAAAATATTAACCCTTCTTCGAATATTCCAAATCGTGTCGACTTATCAAATACTTCTGATTCTACTGTGTTTTTCGGTACATCCATGATAGAAGAAACTCGTGGAATCCCGGATCATTTACGCGTGCAGCAGATCCCCAAAATTTTTTCCAATAAATATCGAAACATCAACTACGACAATATGTTCTACACTGACGGATCACTTCTTGATGGGTCCACTGGCTTCGGTATTTTCAATAACAATTTAACCGTCTCCCATAAGCTTGATAATCCTGCTTCTGTTTACGTCGCAGAATTGGCTGCAATTCAGTACACCCTAGGGATTATCGAAAAAATGCCCACGGACCATTATTTCATCTTTACGGACAGTCTCAGTTCCATTAAGGCTCTCCGATCGATGAAAGATGTTAAGCACTCTCCGTATTTCCTGGGGAAAATACGGGAACATCTGAGTGCTTTATCCGAAAAATCGTTCCAGATTACCTTAGCGTGGGTCCCTTCTCACTGCTCGATACCGGGCAATGAGAAAGCGGACTCTTTGGCTAAGGTGGGCGCAACAAACGGTGATATTTATGAAAGACCAATTGCTTTTAATGAATTTTTCGCACTTGTACGTCAGAATACGATCATCAGTTGGCAAAATGCTTGGACCAGAGGGGAATTGGGAAGGTGGTTACATTCCATAATCCCCAAAGTATCGACGAACCCGTGGTTCAAGGGGTTGGATGTAGGTCGGGATTTCATTTGCGTGATGTCCCGGCTTATGTCCAATCACTATAGATTTGACGCGCATCTCCGTCGTGTTGGGCTCGGGGAAAGTGGTATCTGTGCCTGTGGTGAGGGTTATCACGACATAGAGCATGTGGTTTGGTCATGCCCTGTACACCGTGACGCCAGGTCTAAATTAATAGCTTCCCTGCAGGCCGAAAGTAGGCAGCCGGCTGTTCCTGTTCGTGATGTCTTGGCGAGCCGTGACCTATCCTACATGTTCCTTATATACGTTTTCCTGAAATCCATCCACGCCCCAGTTTAATCCTATTCCCTTCCGCCTACATCCAACCAAACGACAAGAACACGTTAAGACCCCGGATCCGGAAACAGCAACTAGACCCGCACGATACTCACAGGTCCCGAGGGAGACAACCCAATATGCCAGTCCGTAATATCTTGGTCCAGCAGCGGAACATATTCAATATGCTGCTTACCTATGGCGATGGAAAACCATCAAACAACAAATCAGTGCTTTTAATGCAAAACATTCTAGCTTTAAGTTAGATTTAGTTTCAGCTCGTAGTCGGCAGCGAGGATAAAAAATTTGCTTTTAGTTATTAAGATACTTTAGAAAGTAAGCTACCAGATATAATTGGCGCCGTTAAACATTAAATTGTATTTGTGCCGTGTCAAATAAATTATAGATGAAGAATAAAAAAAAAATAGACACAGTCGGCCTTTTCACTCTTAGCAACCAAAGATACAGATACGCAATAACGATACAATGCGATCTGAGCAAATACATTATTATAACTCCGATACCAGACAAATCTGCAGAAACAATAGCAAGAGCAATAGTAGAAACCTGTATTTGAATCTACGGACCAATGAAAGCCATAAGAACAGACCAAGGAACTGAGTACAAAGGTGTCTTCGACTCGGTATGCAAGCTTTTAAAAATCAATCATACAACTGCAACGGCTTATCACCCACAAACTTTGGGAGCATTGGAAAGAAAACATAGATGCTTGAACGAGTATCTGCGTTTTTTTTTTCAATGAGCTAAAGAGTAACTGGGATGAGTGGCTACCTTATTATTGTTTAAATTACAATAGTACACCAAATACGAACCATAGCTACACTCCCTTTGAATTAGTATTCGGAAAATCGATTAATCTTTTCGAGCAGCTAAACGTAAAACAAATAGACCCCGTATATAATCATGATTCTTACATCAATGAACTCAGATACAAGATGCAAGTAATGCACAATCAAGTCTATACAAAAATAGAGAAAGTTAAGAATTCCAGAGTAAGCGAAGCAAACAAAATAGTAAAACCTACAGAATTGAAAATAGGAGATGAGGTATACCTGAAACTCGAAAGTAAAAAGAAACTGGATATAGTACAAGAGGGACCAAACGTCATAGTAGAAGAAAAAGGTACTAATGCAGTCATTAAACACGAGAAAAACGGATATATCTCAGAAGTCCATAAAACTTCGAAGTCCATAAAACCATAAACATAAAAGGCTAATAAAACATAAGACTCTTGTATAAAAAAAGGGGAACCACGAAGCGCATAACAATGTGGCTATTATTTAACAAACATAGCTACCTGGGCTTTACGCGCTCTGTCGCTTCGCGCAGACCCCGACAGCAATTTGGAAAATTAATAAATTCATTCTAACGTGAACTTCAACTCGGAGCACACCCCACTAGTCCGAAAGATCCGAAGAATATCTCATGGCGAATTGTTAAGTAATACCTCAGGGCGGAACAATAGAATTACGGTTCCGGTGGAAATAGACGGAAGCCGTATTTATTTTGTTGTTTGAAAAATATAATCGTAAAAAAAATTAAGAAGTTTCTTTTTTCAATGATTGCAGAAAATCTTCAAAGAAAAAGTTGATGAAGCAACTGAAAGAGGCACTAGAGAAGAATAATACTCTTCGAGAACAAGTTGCAACGCTTACAGCAGACACGCTGTCGCGGGTTGAAATCAAATACCCTTGCTCTACTACCATGCGTCAAGATTTTGGAGACGCGGAACATAACTCATTATTGCTTTCAACTATGAGCAGTTTTACTCTTGGTACTATCAACATTCCAGAATGTCTGCCTTCAGACGGAGAGACTGAAATCGATAAGAGAGCATTCGAATATTGGAAAGATATCTTTTATGCTTCCAACCAGCTCGTCAATGCTAGGCACGAGCACACCTTGTTCGGTTTATTCAAGATGAAGGCGGGATCAAAACTACGAGAAATTTACAATACAACAGTGTCATCGCCAGGCATGGCAAATGAGTTGACCGCTCTTTTAACTAATGCAATAGAGAGACTGGACGAATATTTCAGCTCTCGAACATATATTTTAGCGCAAAGGGGCAAGTTGATGAACATGTCCCAGGCACCGACAGAAAGCAGCATCCAATTTGTGAGGCGAGTTGAAAATGCGGCGAAAATGTGTAACTATGAGGAAGACCAGAAAATGGAGGGAATGGTACGAGTATTCACTCAAGGGGCATCGGACAGTCGGGTTCGAGCACTAGCCTACAGAAACTGGATAAAACAAGGTACCTTGAAATCCTATAGGGGCCATCCACATTCCACGTGGCCAGATTTTTAACGATTTTGACCCCCCCCTCCCCCTCCGTGGACAACTGCCCATATAAATTCTAAAAAAAATTGAATGGACCGTGGACATTTGCCAATACCCCCCCCCCCCCCCCCCCCAAGGCTGTCCACGTGGTACACACTCAATCCAAAAAAAGTCGTTCGGTAATTTTTTTTACAATAATCCATCGGTAAAGTGTAATAATACCGGTATTCCTGCAAAAAAGCATCAAATTAACGACTGTTCTGTAAGATCTGTAAGCTTTACCAAAATTCTGTTAACTGTTACCGAAATATTTGCTTCATTTTACATTCACCGAAATTTGTATAACTTTTCACCGAACAACCTGTAAAAATGCCAAATTGTGAATGTGGTGGCAATTTTTCTCATACGTGCAACCGTGCAAGACGCGAATATTTTCTACTGGTGCTGCTGATTTGTTTTAATTGTTGTTGTGTGTAAACATAGGATATTTATTATTTGGAAAGTGTTAATGGATGTACGAGTCGCTAACATTTTTCGTAAGTAATCTGGTTAATTTAGTTTGATTTTAGACGGTACCGGTAGGCTCATTTATAACCGACTTTTTCTGCCACCGGTATTTTTTACAGGTGCGTTCGGTATTTTTGTTTATTTTTAAAGTTTCTCTCGGTAAACTTTACTGGCTGCTCGGTTTGGAACATTACCAAAAAGCTGCGAAAATTACCGACCACTCGGTTGGTGGTTTCACAAACTGTTCGGTAATTTTCGGAAACACCGAAGATTTCACCGAACGTTCAGCTGTTGAGATTCCGGTAAAATTTTACCGAATTCGGTGTTTTATTTTAAGTGTGTATGTGGATGGCGCCTTATCGACTTGGTACGCGACAGAGAACTAGAAAAAGTGAATGAAGAAGAGCATCAGCGTAATCGTGGTCATAACAATGTTATGACGGTTGCCGCCGTGGAAAGGTAATCAATCGATGCATCAGAACGGCATTACGGACAGAGTCGCTATAATTTCAGAGGAAACAATCGTTTCAGTGGTCGTAAAAGTTTTCGTGGAGTTAATACGAGAGGAAAAGCAATAGGACGATCACACCAACAATATGGACCAGTTAATTATTGTTGGCGATGTGGAAGCATTTTCCATTTTCCGAATCAGTGTCACGCGATGCAGAAGACTTGCCGTAGTTGTGGCAAAATTGGTCATATTGAACGCGTCTGTGCATCGTTTCAATCAGGTCAAATGAAACGACGAGGAGACTTCAATGAAGAGATACCAGATAGGAAGATTGCTGCTATCGAAATGCCGATGAATAAAAATGATGAAAAAGTCTGCAAGGAGGTCGCGATGAAAATGGAAATTTGGCTACTTAATGCTTTCTCGATTTTTATGATACTGTTTGTTCACGATTTAACCAAAAAATAAATACGATCTGTTTCGAATACACTTGTGGATTTTCAACTTTATCATGAGTCCTTAATTCGTCATTTTTACGCCATTCACTTGTTTCTGTTTCAATTTGAAATGTTTCTGCTTGTTGAAACATTGGCCCGTTCCTAATCGCTTTTGATAGTCATCGTAAATCTCTCCTTGCAATCAAAATTACTATCAAGCTGCTTCATTTAACCCACAAATCTGGTTTTCCGAACGTTTATTCTCTCATGATGAATATCCCTTATAAGTTTATGAATATTATGCATTGAGTAATAGTTCTGTCCGCCAACAGGTCGATGATAAAATTGAAAATTCTCTGTACTTCATTTATGTATTTACTTATGTACTTACTCGTGAGGCATGAAAAAAAATCAATCAACTGCGCTATCATAAAAATCAGAGAAAACAAAAAAATGATTAGAAGTAATAATCCTAATAGACTGTATTTTTTTACAGTCTGCATTGCTCGTTACAGAGAGGTTTGGTGAAACAGCTGACTTAGAAAATTTCGCAAAGACTCATATTGTAACTGAAAGAGATGCTTACGTTGAGGCTCGAATTTCCAATACAAAGGTTCGGCTGTTCATCGATTCAGGTGCTCAAGTTAACACAGTCACGAAAAAGTCCTTCGATAACATACTAAACAATCCCGACAACAAGAACAAACTTCTTGCGTTGAATTATTCAACCGATAGGCAGCTTAAAGCTTATGCAGCTAACGACGGCATCAAAGTTATTGCTGTTTTTTCTGCAGAGTTATTCATTTCTAAAGATAGGCCAGTAATGATTGAAAAATTCTACGTTGTTGAAGAATCGAGATCACTACTTGGGTTTAATATGGCTACAAGGTATAGTGTCCTTGCAGTGGGGTTGAAAGTACCTAAAAACCATCCGCATATTAATCAATTGTGGAGATGTGAACTAAGCATCGAAGTTTGCACTCAAAATGAAACACCCTTGAAGTACGTAGAGTTCCCTAAGTTCAACGTTCCTCTTATTTCTTTAAAATATGACAAGAATATGCCACCTTCACGCTGCATTTACACGAACATAAAAAAGAAATCATTAAACAAAAACTGGAGGAGCTACTTTCAATAGGGATTATTGAGAAAGTCACACAAGAAATGGACAGATCCTTTTGCTCATCGATGCTGGTGGTGCCGAAGGGAAGAGATGACATTCGTCTTGTAATCGATCTTAGAGATCAAAATCGCTGCATTTAACGTACTCCCTTTAAAATGCCTACTTTCAAGTCTATCTTGATGAAGCTCCATGGTGCGCAGTGGTTTTGTATCATCGATCTATGCAGTGCCTTTTTTCATATCGAGTTAGACGAAGATTGCCGCCACATAACGAACCTTTTTGCTGGAGAAAGAATTTATCGATACTGTCGACTTTCTTTTGGGCTATGTAATGCTCCTGATATATTTCAGGAAATAATGCAAACGATCATACTGGCGGAGTGCGAAGGTACTGTCAACTACTTAGATGATATTTTGGTATTTGGCAACACCAAGGAGGAACATGACACAAATTTGGCCAAGGTTTTGAGCTGTTTAGAGAACCATAACGTGAAAATCAATCAAAATAAGTGTGTTTACGGTAAACAAATGCTAGCGTTCCTTGGTTTTACTCTTTCATCGGATGAATGGAAATTCGAGGCTGAGAAACTTGAAGCCATCAAAAACTTCAAGAACCCAGAAATTGCCGAAGTAATAAGCTTTCTAGGGCTTATAAATTTCGTGGAAAAGTTCATTCATCAGAGAGCACACAAAACTCATCGACTTCGTGAAGCGGAGCGGATCGTTTCTTTTGGAACCAAGAGTTGGAAGAGGAACTCGAGTATTTCGAAAAGGACGCCCTAAAAGCAATAAATACGTTGGGTTACTGCAATAGAGACGATCGTACGGAGCTTTACGTAGACGCTTCTCCCCATGGCCTGGGTGCAGTGATGGTTCAGTTTGATGACAACTCGAAAGCAAGAATTATTAGCTGCGCTTCGAAAACTTCAACGCCGTCTGAAACAAAATATCTTCAAACACAGAAAGAGGCTCTGGCGATGGTATGGGGAGTCGAAAGATTCTCCATGTATTTAATGAGTTTGAATTTCACTATTCGCACTGACGCAGAATCCAATGAATTCATTTTTGGAGGACTCCATCGAATTGGCAAGAGGGCAGTTTCCAGAGCCGAAGCATGGGCTCTAAGGCTACAACCTTATCATTTTGATGTCAAAGGTGTGACAGGGGAGGACAATGTAGCCGATGCCCTCTCCAGACTTGTATGCTCCTCAGAAACAGCTGAACCTTTCGATGATACAGGCGGGAAACATTGCTATATTTTTTGGATGCTGGTGGAATCGAAATCACTTGGGATGAAATTGAACTTCATGCACAAAGTGATGAGCTACTTAACAAAATTAAATTGTCTGTTGAAACCGGTATATGGGAGCGAGGATTGCGCCGTTTCGAATGTCATGCTAAAGAGCTTCACCTGCTGGGAACATTACTATTAAAAAATACTAAAATAATTCTCCCTACCTCATTGCAACAACGAGCAATAGCGTCTGCTCATCAAGGACATGTGGGTGCAGCGTCTACCAAAAGAATTCTACGAGAATATTTTCGGTGGCCGGAAATGTTTAAAGCTGTTGACTTACATGTACAGCATTGCGAGACTTCTTTAAGACTGTCACAGAAGAACCCTCCTTTTCCTTTAAGCAGCAGAGATCTCCCAGAAGGCCCTTGGGAGACTCTTTAAATAGGTTTCTTTACGGATAAGGAATTTGCAAAGGAGAATTTCTAGTCATCGTTGACACCTATTCGAGATATTTACACGTTATCGAGATGAATAGCATGGATGCAGATGCCACAAACGAAGCTCTTGACAAAATATTTGCAATCTGGGGCTACCCCTTGATCCTCCGTTATCACAACGGACCTCCGTTTCAAAGTGACAAATTTATCGAAACATGAGAGCAAAAAGGAATCAAAATTCGGAAGGCAATCCCGCTGAGTCCACAATCGAATGGGGCTGTTGAGCGGCAGAACGAGGGAATAAAAAAGGCTTTAGCAGCGTCAAAAATAGATAGCAGGAATTGGAAACACGCCCTCGATGAATACGTTCATGTTCACAACAAAATAAGACCTCTCTCAAGACTCCCATTTGAGCTCCTCGTGGGATGGAAATTTAGAGGGGCGTTCCCTTGTGTTTGGTCAGCTCAACCCACCTTGAATCTCGATCGCGAAAGCATTAGAGAAAATGATGCCGTCTCGAAGTTGGAGAGTAAGCAATACGCGGATTCAAAACGAGGTGCAAAGTTTTCTGATTTACAAGTCGGAGACACAGTTGTTTTAGCGCAATTCAAGAAACTCAAATCAGACGCTACCTTCGGCAGTGAAAAATGTATGATAATTGCGAGAGACGGAGCTAAGATAGTCGTGCGAAGTGAGAGGGGTGTACTTTACTCTCGGAATGTACATGATGCCAAACGAATCCCGGACTATGGGCAACGAGATGAAGCACAACCGCCAGAGAATCCACCATCCTCTTCTTTCCCAAATAATCACGGTACTACAAACAATGAAGGAATGAACATCCAATATACAAATAGAAGGCCAAAGAGACAAGCAGGAAAATCTAAGCGATTTGACGACATGTTTGTGTATACAATTTTCGATCAGAGTAGGGGTAGGATGTAATGTGGTGCTGATATGTAGTGTATAAAATAAAAAAAATAAAATAAATGAAATAAATAATCGTACATTAATTTGTTTAGTTTTCCTAGTCTAGAACTGTAAATTGAACCTCCATACAAATATCTTCATTGCCTTAGAGCAATGAGCAACCAGCAGCGTACACGCAGATGCGGGAATGGCAGAACTCGAAAAAATTGTATAGTTGTATGTGCTTCATAAGCAGCAACTGTGAGTGGGGATAGATATACATACGCTCCACATTCAGCAACTGGTGACTTTCAGAAAGCGTATAAAAGAAGCGCGCCTTCGGAAAAAGGCTCATTCTTGCGGATACTTTCAACAGCGATGGACGCAATGGCAACTCTAGCCAAGCAGAAGAGGAGAACGCGAGCGGGACTGGACGACACACAAACCGGAGGAAGGACTATGGATGGTGCGGAGGGCCCCATCGATTCGGCAACGGATGTACAGGGTGGAGGACCTGGACATGCTGCGTGCAGGCGGCCGGTATCGGGGTTGATACAAGCATGTTAGGCTTCATCATTTACTCAACCGGACCCAATGCAGGCTGCAGCCGATAACCCGCTGGCTGCTAGTGGACTACCAATAAAAAGCGTCGAGACAAATTTTCAAGCATCCGCTTGCTCTCCGGATCACGACATGTTCAACGCCTTCTTATTCGATATTTGATTAGTAGCGTTTCCGTACACCGATCGTAGTAAACCCTTTGATACTGTTCCGTTCTAAATTCTGTATGTCTTCTTCCATAATCAGTATGTAACAGTCGTTTTGCTATGATAACATCCTTCGGTTTGTCGATAGACGACTGTCATGAGCGGCTGTTATGAACTGTCATGTGTTTAATTTATATCGATTGAATAGTTGCAGATTGTGGATTCTTGATCATAAAACAAGCTGACACATCCTCTAAACCAAGGTATAAGGAAATTACCGTAATACCGTATTACCGTGTCAAATTGTAATTGAGAGCTATGGTGGCCAATTCACAAGTTTATCTTGCCCAGAGATTGTCAAGTGTAGACAGCGGGAAGGCTTGCATTGACTTGCAAAATATAAAATAAACTAATGAATTGAAATATTTATCAAACACCATTTACACTTCAGCTTATATAATATAGAAATTACCCAAAAAATCTAGTATATTTCTTCACCGTAAGCACAAAAAATCTAAATTATTCCACCTAGCGGTCAGACCCAGCCTTTCTCATTCAAACTTATTATTTGTAAAAATAGACTTACATGAACGCTTCAATCCAATAAATGTGTATTCACTTTTTGGGTTCTAAAATAATGATGTTGTAATAGAAGTATAAAATATGAAATTTGACGTAATGTAAATTCTCAAGAAATAGCGAAATAAGAGAAATGACTCTTAATTTCGAACAATTCAATCACGAGCGATACCGGAAACATTCAAATGGTACGATACCACATTTAAATTATATTGTGGCCACATGAATTGATCAAAGCAGGTATAGTTTTAAATAGCCTTTGAATTTCTTTTCTTTCCATAACTTTTGAACCACATATCAAATTGTTATGAAGTTTGTTATTCGTAAGTTTGAGAGATGACTCGTTCGTATGACACTAGTTATGTTCAAATAAGTTGTGTAATCTTTGAGATGATAGAATTTCGTTGTTTTATTAACAATTTAATACATAACGGTTGCTTAGTTCGATTATAATCAAATAAAATGGGAACGTATAGGGCAGCCAAACTTTGAAACCACGTGTTAAATCATAATTCATCAGTTAACCCTTAACTAGCCCGTTCATCTGATAATACTATTGATCAAATCGGTTGTGTACTTTCTGAGATAAAGAAGTTTCGTGATTTTCACATTTCGGTACATTACAGACGAAGTTACAGCTCAATTACAGTAAAACTCAATAGGGTGTTATGAGTCAGCTAGGCCTTTCATTTGACACTAATTTCGTGGAAATCGGGTCAGCCATCTCTGAGAAAAGTGAGTGAGTTTATGTATTCTTCGGAATATGTTTCTTTTCATAGCTAGATTTCACATTTTTGAACATAACAGGCAAAGTAATAGTCCGAATGCAAAAAAAAATCAATAGGGTCTTATGGGGTAACTAGACCTTTCATATGACACTGATTTTGTGGAAATCGGTCCAGCCATCTCTGAGAAACATGAGTGAAATTAAACAGTCTTCAGAAGACGTTTCTTTTCATAACTTTTGAACCACATGTTCAAGCTATATAAAATTCAAAAGTTAAGAGTTTTCAAGATAGTCATTTGATACCAATTTTATTGAAATCGGTTGTGTGGTTTCTGAGTTATTGATATTTCGTGATTTTTACATTTTTAGACATAACCTCTAAAATAAAAATCCAATTACAATGAAGTTTAATAGGGTCTTATGGGGCAACTATAACTTTCATTTGCATATAATTTCATTAAAATCGGTCCAGCCATCTCTGAGAAAAGTGAGTGAAAATAGAAATCTGCACATACACACACACACACACACACACACACACACATACAGAAAATGCTCAGCTCGTCGAACTGAGTCGAGTGATATATGCCATTCGGCCCTTCGGAGCACTTTCATATCTTCGGTTTTGCAAGTGATTGCTATACCTTTCTAGGAGAAAGGCAAAAAGTTAAAAAAAAATATTAATTAGGAGTAAAATATTCGTACTGAAGAAATAGCGAAATTTATTTATTTATTTATTTATTTATTTATTTATTTATTTATTTCGTCAATCAGAAGTAGACAATATACAATATTCTAATATTCTAATACAATGTTTACTTACAAACTATTTTTTTCAATAAGCGTTGCGATTGCGTATTGAGCTAAAAAAGTGTTTAAGTTCATGCCGAGACATTGTAAAGTCAATGGTTTCGCAGTATTGATTGTAAGTGGCCATCATACGATTCAAGGGTTCGAATTGTGCGGTAATGATTGGTGGCAAACGTGTTTCGATTTCGAAGTTGTCTAAGAGGTGCGTAGAAATATAGCTTAGATAAAAGTGTAGCTGATTCAATGCGCTGCGAAACGATGTCGTTTACAAATGACACTATTGCGAATTCACGACGCTCTTTCAATGATTGTATGTATATGAGCATGCAACAAGCTTCATATGATGGAAGAGGAAATGATGTCCAACCTAATTTACGAAGAGCATACAATAGAAATTGCTTTTGTACCGATTCTATTCTTTCTTCGTGTGTGATTGTATAGGGTGACCATACAATGCTGCAGTACTCCAGTATCGATCTTACATAGGCTATATATAATGTTTTGATGGTATACGGATCCTGAACAACAACAAAAGCGCTTTGTAAATCCTAGCATGTTATTAGCTTTGTGGATTATTGTGTTGTAGTGGTCAATGAAGGTTAGTTTGGAGTCTAAGACAACTCCTAAGTCCCTAACTCTTTCACAATTTGCTGCAGTTTGGTTTCCTAATGATATTGTAATGTTTGGTGTTGTTCTTTTTCGACAGAATGATATGTGGTTGCATTTTTTTACATTTAACTCTAGTAAGCTTTTTTTACACCATGTGTAGAATATGTATATTTCGTTCTGGAATGCATTGATTTCTTCTTCATTTCTTATTTCCAAAAAGAGCTTCATATCGTCGGCATAAATTAACACTTTTAGTTTTTTGAGAATAAAGGAAATGTCGTTAACGTACAAGATGAAAAGAAGAGGTCCTAAATGAGAGCCTTGGGGGACACCAGAAGTGACTAGAATCGGATTTGAGTTTTGTCCGTTAAATTTAACTATTTGTTGGCGATTGGTTAAATATGATTCGAGCCACTTCAGGAGTTCTGGCTCAAGTCCCGTTTTTTGTAATTTGAAAAGTAGCATTGAAATAAATAGAAGAAATGACTTTGAATTTCGTACACTTCAATCACGAGCAATACCGGGAACGTACGAATAGCACAATACCAAATTTAAATTTTGTTGAGGCCATATGTTTTGATCAAAGCAGTTACAGTTTTAAATAGTCTTTGAATTTCGTTTCTTTCCATAACTTTTGAACCACATATCAAATTGCTATAAAATTTCTTGCTTGTGAGTTTGAGAGACAACCCGGGGGAACCTATAGGAAAGCCAAACTTTTCATTCATCACTAAGATTGTTGAATTTAGTCGAGCCATTTTTGGGAAAACGAGCGAATTTGAAAAGTCACCGGAACATGTTTCTTTTCACAATTCTTGAACCACGTGTTTAATCACTATGAAATTCATCAATTAACCTAGCCCGTTGTTCATTTGATACCAATATTGTTCAAATCGGTTTGGTACTTTCTGAGATAATGAAGTTTCGTGATTTTCATATTTTGATACATTACAGACAAAGTAAGCGACCGATTACATTGAAATTCAATTGGGTGTTATGAGGCAGCTAGGCCTTTCATTTGACACTAATTTCGTGGAAATCGGTTGAGCCATCTCTGAGAAAAGTGAGTGAGTGTAAGTAGTCTTCGGAATATGTTTCTTTTCACAGCTGGATTTCACATTTTTAAACATAACAGGCAAAGTAATAGTCCGATTGCAAAACAAATCAATAGGGTCTTATGGGGTAATTAGACCTTCCAAATGACACTGATTTTGTGAAAATCGGTTCAGCCATCTCTGAGAAACATGAGTGAGATTAAACACTCTCCAGAACACGTTTTTTAAATAACTTCTGAACCACACGTTCAAGCTTCATGAAATTCAAAAGTTAATTCTTTTTCAAGCAGCTCGTTCATTTAAAACCAATTTTGTTAAAATTGGTTGAGTAGTTTCTGAGATCATGATGTTTCGTGATTTTCACATTTTTAAATATAACCTCTAAACCTAAAATCCGATTGAAATGAAATTCAATAGAGTCTTATGGGGCAAATAGACCTCTCAATTGCAATTAATTTCATGAAGATCGGTCCAGCACTCTCTGAGAAAATCGAGTGAGATTGGGAGAGCGTTACACACACACATACACACACACATACGCACACACACACATACGCACACACACACACACATACAGAAAATGCTCAGCTCGTCAAACAAAGTCGATTGATATACGAGATTCGACCCTTTGGAGCACTTTTATACCTTTGGTTTTTCCAGTGATTGCTATACCTTTCTAGGAGAAAGGCAAAACATCAAGTTGTTCCACAACATTTCAATAATTTATTTATTTCGTTTGTGCAATTCAAAGCATCCGATCGAGTTCACTGATTCTTGTGGCAACACCAGCAAATTATTGCTTTTAAAATTGATAAGTTGTACAGAATTGCCATCAACCGAAAAGCCTCGACCGCCGAAAACTTTTCCAAAGCTGGTACGCTAAATTTCTAAATTATGAGAGTCTAGAAAGTTAGGTTCGTTGGAAACGAATCGTCCAAATAGGTTGCTGTTTTTGGTTCACGTTTTGGTTTATGCCGTTTCTAGAGCAGGTTAAAAATAATTTCGCTGGTGTGGAAAAAATTCGCTTCCCTTCGAAACCCTGGAGACTACCTCCCAGACCCAGAAACTTCAGAGAAAACCCAGAGAAGTGGCCAACCTAAAATCTCTCTATATGCTCTTGCGAATAAACACACAGCCGCTTACAATTGATTCATCTTACCCATCGCTAACATAAGCTTTTACAACGCTAAATAATAACGACAGGCATGCTATGATGAAAAGAAAAATAATTGACAAACTCGCTGTATTACGATGCATGTAGCTAAGTTAAAATGAAACACTACAAAACAGCATGCTTTGCATCGCGCACAGGCAAGAAGCATGACTGTAGTATAATCACTGAAGTCCATGGCGAATGCAACGGCAACGCTGCAAGTCGCACAATTTTGTTTCCATGGACTGTTACGTTTTTGCTGGTGTTACTACTGTTGCTGAGGAAGAAGCCCTTCTGTCGTCCAACGGCTGTCGTAGTACTGTACGTTTTCTAAGGCTGGTTGTAACTTCCCCTCCTTTCAGCTACGCCTTTAAGATACTCAGTAAATCAATGTCGCGGGAATATACTTCATAATCGAGAACCCACGTATACAAAATAAAACGGTGATCGTGTTTGATTTAGTAGTTTACAAATAACAAATTCGCTGTTGCTACCCCCCTTCCTGACTACGCTGCTGAGAAAATAAAACTTGAATTTATTGAAACAAATACGCTGCTATAGGACTTTTGTGTAACGAATTATATGATATCCGGTTAATCGGTTTCAAAACTAATAAAGATTGGCAACATTCAACCACTTTCTTCCCCTCCTCTTAACTACGTCAATGGGATATTGCAAAGTTTTAAATGACAGAGTAATGTCGTAGTACCACGCCTCATACGCCTGTATAGAAATTTTCATGATGAATTTTTCAATAGTTTGCAAATAATAAAGATTAATAGACTCCCCATCCCCCCTTGATTACTCAACTGAGAAACAGAAAAATCAATGTCATAGATACTTACTTGAAAACCCACGTATACACATTGGCACGGTAATCGAGTAAGGTTTTAAAGAGTTTACAAATAACAACTTTCCCGCCACCCCCGGCTACGCTAATGAAATACATAAAATTCAAAGCTATTGAAATGCGCCACCCACTATAGCTTCCAACACCGATTTGAATGATTGGCTCAGCGGTTACAAAATAGTTAGAGGGTTACATCGTCTTTCCCTTCCCCATCCTTGCTATAGAACAAAAGTGCCCATAGAACAAAAGTGGTACATGTTTTTCCATTGAAGTTTGTGTAAGTTTCTCAACCGGAACTTGTTATGCTTTCATGTACAGTCTTTTGAAACTTTTCCAGCAATGATTTAGTGCAGTTATGTTGGAAAAAATTGTTGAAAATAATTTACTATTTGAGTGTTTTCGTTTATTGCGTCTCCTGAAAAATTTACTTATTGGCACATGTACCACTTTTGCTCTCAACGGCTCATGTTTACAGACTACAAATTGACTTCCCCTTGCCTACGATTATGAGATAGAGCGGAACTAATTTTTTAGTGTCACTCTCCGTACTCGAAAAACCTTAGTAAGAAATTTTCACGGTAATCGGTTCAGAAGTTTTTGAGTCTATAGGGAACAGACAGACATTCACATTTGTATATATAAAAGAAGATAGAAAGATAGATAGAAGATAGCTTATGAAAAATCAAACCAACTTTGTATTAAAAAAGTGATTTATTAAACAAAAACCTAAATTAATCCACCTAGCGGTCAGACCCAGCCTTTCTCATTCAAACTTTTATTTGTAAAAATAGATTTACATGAACGCTTCAATCCAATAAATGTAAATTTCACTCTTTAGGTTCTAAAATATTGATGTTGTAATCTATACATATGAAAATGCAAGCCGGTCTGTCTGTCTGTCTGTCTGATCCATATGGGTTCGAAACTACCGAACCGATCGACGTGAAAATTTGTATGTAGTGGTTTTTGGTGCCGATAAAGGTTCCCATGATAGTTTGAGACCCCTTCCTCTTCTGGAAGGAAGGGGTCCCATACAAATGAAACATAAATTTCTGCACAACTTAAGAACTAACCGAGTAAATGAAACAAAATTTAGCATGTGAATGTTTTCAGAGGAAACAAATATGTGCATAATGGTTTGACACCCCTCCCTTTTCTGGAAAGGAGGGGTTCCATACAAATGAAACGCAAATTTCTGCACATCTCGAGAACTAATCAACTAAATGGAACCAAATTTGGCAGGTCAATGTTTTTAGTGGTAAAAAATATGTCCATAATATTTTGACATCCCTCCTTCTTTTGAAAGGGAGGGGTGCCATACAAATGAAACACAAATTTCTGCACATCTCGAGAGCTAACCAACTAAATAAAACCATATTTGGCAGGTGAATGTTTTTTGTGGTAAAAAATTTGTTCTATAAACGACCTCAGGCAACATTTTGGATTGTAAGATGGCAACTTCCGGTTTCTGGAAAACAGCCAAAATGGCCGATTTCCACCCAATATAATAATATCCGGATCTAGAATGATGGAGCTAAAATGAATGAGGAGCTAAAATCGATCGAAATTGTCTTCAAATGCCATGATGAAATCCAAAATGGCGACTGTCGGTTTCGGAAAAACAGCGACAAAAGACCAAATACCACCCAATATGGGTATTTCCGGAACCGTAATGATGCACTGGAGTCACTAATCGACTTCAGACAACATTTTGAATTGTAAGATGGGAACTTCCGGTTGCTGGAAAACAGCCTGAAATGGACGATTCCCATTAAATGTGAGTATCTCCGGAAACAAGAAAGATGGACAGAAGCTTGAATTTTAAGATGGTTACTTCCGGTGTCTGGCAAACAGCCGGAAATGACCGAATACCATTCAATATGAATGTTTTCGGAACCAGGATTACGCTCAGATGACAGAAATTGATTTCACAGGCAATTTTAAAGTCCAAAATGACGACTTTCGGTTTCTGAAAAACAGCCCAAAGTGACCATATACCACCCAATATGAGTATCTCTGGAGCCAGAATGTTGCAATAAGCTAACAATTTACCTCAGACACCATTATGAATTGTAGGATGGCAACTTCTGGTTTCTGGAAAACAGCCAAAAACGATCGTATCACACAATATTACTGTTTCTTCAACCAGAATGACGCATAGAGGCCAGAAATTATCTTAAATACCGTCTTGAAATCCAAAATGGCGACTACCGGTTTATGAAATACAGCCTAAAATAAACAAATGCTATCCAATATGAGTATCTCTGGAACCAGAAGGATGCAATGAGCTAACAATTGACCTCAGGCACCATTTTGAATTGCTAAATGGCAACTTCTAGGAAACAGTCGAAAATGACCGAATAATACTCAATATGGATATTTTCGTAAGCGTGATGATGCATAGAAACCAAACATTGACCCTGGACACCCTTTTGAATTTAGAGACAACCACTTTTAGTTTCTGAAAAACAATCAAAATAACTAAATACCTCCCAATATGAGTATTTCCGGTGTTAGATTGATGCCAGAAAATCTGCTGAAAATGAACGAATACCACCCAATATGAATATATTCAGAATTGAGGCGATGTACAGAAGCCAAAAGTCGGTGATGTTGTCTTTTCGATAAAACCAATCATTTTAAACCTATGGCCTATGGCCGATTCGTTGTGCATTTGCAGACTTTAAACACATCGCAAGGAATCAATGAATTTGGAACGTTAAAATAGTACGATACTACATTTAAATTATGTTGAGGCCACATATATCGATCAATGCAGGTATAGCTTTCAATAGTCTTTGAATTTCTTCTCTTTCCATAACTTTTGAGCCACATATCAAATTGTTATGAAATTTTTTTATTTGTAAGTTTGAAAGATGACTCGTTCGTATGACACTAGTTATGTTCAAATAAGTCATGTAATCTTCGAGATAATAGGCTTTCGTTGTTTTATAAACAATTTAATACATAACGGTTGCTTAAGTTCGATTATAATCAAATGAAATGGGAACGTATAGGGCAGCCAAAATTTTGAAACCACGTGTTCAATCATAATTCATCAGTAAACCCTTAACTAGCCCGCTCATCTGATAATAATTTTAATCAAATCGGTTGTGTAGTTTCTGAGATAATGAAGTTTCGTGATTTTCACATTTCGGTACATTACAGACGAAGTTACAATCCGATTACAGTAAAATTCAATAGGGTGTTATGAGTCAGCTAGTCTTTTAATTTTACACTAATTTCGTGGAAACCGGGTCAGCCATCTTTGAGAAAAGTGTGTGAGTTTAAGTAGTCTTGTGAATATTTTACTTTTCACAGCTGGATTTCACATTTTTAAACATAACAGGCAAAGTAATAGTCCGATTGCAAAACAAATCAACAGGGTCTTATGGGGTAACTAGACTTTCCATTTGACACTGATTTTATGAGAATCGGTCCAGCCATCTCTGAGAAACATGAGTGAGATTAAACAGTCTTCAAAACACGTTTCTTTTCATAACTTTTGAACCACTAGTTCAATCTTCATAAAATTCAAAAGTTAAGGGTTTTTAGGTAGCCCGTTCATTTGAAACCAATTTCGTTCAAATCGGTTGTAGAGTTTTTGAGATAATGAGGTTACATGATTTTTACATTTTGATACATAACCTCTAAACTGCAAATCCGATCACAATGAAATTGAATAGGATCTTATGAGGCACCAAGACCTTTCATTTGCAATTTATTTCATGAAAATTGGTCCAGCCATCTCTGAGAAAAGTGAGTGAGAATAAAAATCTGCACATACACACACACATACACACACACATATACACACACACACATACACACACACACATACACACAGAAAATGCTCAGATCGTCGAGCTGAGTCGAGTGATATATGCCATTCGGCCCTTTGGAGCACTTTTATATTTTCGGTTTTGCAAGTGATTGCTATACCTTTCTAGGAGAAAGGCAAAACGGTCATATCGGATATCTTAAGTTTTTTAGATAGATAATTTAGTTGCGGTAAACTCTTCTGAACATTTCAAAATGGGCTAACTTACAGAAAAAGTTATTCTAGCAAAAACATTCGAATAGAGTAAAGTGAGGCTAGTTGGTTACGGGGTAAAATAAATTAAGAAATGGTCTTCAAATCGACATATCGAGAAAAAATGTTTTATATAGGTTACTAGGTGATTTTCTGCTAGACGAGCTGAATTATGTTTCTACAATGTTCTAATTCCTAACAAAATTTTAATGAATACATTCGAGAAAATAGCAATAGGTAAAAATGTTAGAAACTTGAAGGAACGTTCTGATACTAAGTGTATTGTTTTGGCTAGGAATAGCTGAAGTATTGTGCTAATCTTCAGTCAAGCAACACGTGCAAAAGGACCCAGGTGCTAAACATAAACAATTTGAAATCTGTTATTTCGATTCAAAATAATTTGTGAAGTGCATTTGTTTTGCAAATAAAAAGGGTATCCATCCATTTTGATAACTACCTCAACATAATGCTGTTTGTCACATAACTCGCATTATTGCATTTGAGAATGATCACCAAGAATAAGTTCGAAGCCAACTTCTCACTCCTAAAGCTAATAAAATAACTCTCTAGGAATTGTGTGGTGGCTCTGTGAAGATTTAAAATTTCATCTGGGATCGATTTCAGAACTTTGGATATCTTTGCGGTTTGGAAATACTCATGATATTTGACCATTTCTGGCTGTTCCTCAGAAACTGGAAGTTGCCATCTTGGATTTAATGAATGGAATTGAATTCTGGACTTTGAACATCATTTTGATTTTAGAAATAACCATACTGTTTGGTTTTTGGTCATTTTTGGCTGTATTCCAGCAAGCGGAAGTCACCATCTTGGATTTCAAAATGGATTTGATTTACCGTCCGTGAGCATCATCTCGATTCTGGAATGACAATTTGTGGCTGATTTCCAGCAACCGGAAGTTGCCACATCGGATTTCAAAATGGCATGTGGTGTCGTATTTTGGCTTCCGTGTATGATATTGACTACGGAAATACTCATATTGGGTGGTATTTGCCTTTTCCAAGAACCGGAAATCGCCGGTTATCAGATCTTGGTTTTTCTTGCGCACTAGATTTTCAAATGGCATTTGGATTTGATTTCCGGTCTCTGGACAACATTTTGATCTCCAAAACACCGATATTGGGTGGTGTTTGGCCATTGAAAGCTGTTTTCCGAAAGCCGAAAGTCGCCATCTTGGATTTCAAAGTGCATCTGGATTCATTCTTTCGTATACGGGCATCATCTCGATTCCGAAGTGAATGTTTTTGGTCTATTTTCCCTAACCGGAATTTGCCTCTTCGGATTAAAAAATGGCGTCAGGGGTTGATTTTTGGGGCTATGTGCATCATCTCGATTACGGAAAAAGCCATTTTGAGTGATATTTGGTGATTGCTGTAAACCGGATGCCACCAGTTTGGATTTCGAAACGGTGTCTTGAGTTGATTTCAGATCTCTTGGCATCATTGCGACTAAAGAAATATCCATAATGGGTTTTTAATTGGTTAGTATAGGTTGTTTTTCGGAAACCGGAAGTCATCATGTTGGATTTAAAAATAGTTTGTGAAGTCAGATCTCGGCCGCTGGGTATCATTTCGATCTTCAAAATAACCATACATTTTAGCATTTGGTCATTTTCGGTAACTGAAAGTCGTCATCCTGTATATCATCCAGGTTCTGAAATGACTATTTTTGCTGTTTTCCAGCAACCGGAAGTTGCTACTTCGCATTTCAAAATGGCGTCTTGGAACGATTTTTGGTCATTATCGGAAACCGGAAGTCTTGGATTTCAAAAAGGTGTCAAATTAATATAAGGTCTCTGGGTATTATCTCGGTTCCAAAAATACCCATATTGGGTGGTATTCGGTCATTTCAGGCTATTTGCTGGAAACCGGTTTCCAAAATAACCATAATGGGTGGTATTTGATAAATTTCTGAAACCGTAAATCACCATATTGGATTTCAAATGGCGTCTAGATTTGATTTCCGGTCCTAGTACTATTTTGGTTTGAGAAATATTTTTATATTGGGTGGTATTACCGGAGAAAGTCATCTTGATATCTTGGGTTAATTTCCCGTCTCTAGATAAATTCTCGGTTCCGAAAATACCTATATTGGCCTTCTTTTCAGTTCTAATTGGTCGAAATCCGAGCACAAAATATGTCTCGACATTTTTCAATAGTTCAATAGTTCTTATCATAACATTACAAATTTGCCGCATGTTGATGGAGGCGTAACTAATTTTCCAATCGATTGTTGCGAAAACAATGGAAATCCGATGGAAACCAATATCATAAAAACGCTCTTTAGGCTTAAAATTCCTTATAATTAAACTGAAATGATTATAGAAATTAACGATCTCTACTTTGCAACACGAAAAATTCGCCATGATGATGAGCTTTTTAGTAATTTACAAATAATGAAATATAATACACCCTCCTTCTTACTACTCCACTAAGATGCAGGAAAATAATGTTATGGAAACATATGTAGGAACTCAAATTGGAACGGTTGTTAATTTATGTGTTAAGAAGTTTATAAATAACAAATATTAGCCCCCCTACCCTTGTCCGAATTACATCAGCTACAATAGATTCTACACACACAAGATAATACTGATCGGTCCAGAGGTTTCAAAATCATCAGAGGTAAACATTGTTCCTCCCGCCCCCTGTCTCCTCTTAACTTATCCTTACAACTCCTCTGAGATACAGAAAGATCGTCGGACAGTAACGTCGCAAAATACACCTTAGACTCAAAAACATTTGTATATAAATTTGCACGGTTATCGGGGAGGAAGTTTTCGCGTTTATGAACCACAAATTCACCCCCCACCTCCCTTGCCTACGCTTATGGGAGAGAGAAAAACTAATATATTGAGTGTATAGGCAACAGACAGACAGACAGACATTCGCATTTATAGATATAGATAAATTGATGTCAATTTGGAAAATTTGGCACAAAAAAGATTTTTTTTACAGTGTATATTTTTTCTAGAACCGTATTTTAATTACCCATAACTTTGCTAAAGACATCATTTCAATCAAACAAGTCGTGTTCTAATATTGAAATATTCATTAGTCACCATTTTTGTTAGGCCCTTTTGAGACAGCAGTGGCGAGTCTACATGAAAAACTGATATCATAAAATGACCTCTTTATCAGAAAGAAACAACTGTGAAAAGTTTCAGCGAAATCGGAAATGGTCATCAGGGTCGATTGTCGAGGTAGCATGAAATGACTCATTAACGAATGGTAATGGTTAACTGGGCAGGTCGTGTTTTTCTATTAAAAGACTGAAAAAGACGAAAACACACCCACTATATAAACAAAAATCATTCGCTTTTCTGCTTTCGTTGCAATAGGAAGCAAACAAACATCGCTCCGTACAGATCTATCGTACGATTCAGAACAATACAGATTGTTCGACGACGCGTGTGTTGCTTGTGTTTTCGGTGCCGACGCTGTGATAGTTTGTACATCCAGCAGCCGGAGTGAACTCCCCGCGCCACCGCCTGCCGTTTACAGCAATGTCGCTGGCTGTGTATTGTGCACAGACGGCCACGTGATCATCCAGCAGCCGAAAAACGTTCCCCGCGCCACCGGGCGCTAGTTAGCCCCTAGCGCCGGTTCAGCCTGCCGTTCATCATCGGATCATCGGATTAATCCAATGTGCAGCCAGGAGGGCGCATAGATAGGGATACCATCCTTCCTGATTTAGCAGGACATGTCCTTATTTTGAGGCCCGCTTGGAGCGTCCTGATTTATTTTTCATATTTTCGCATTTGTCGTGATTTTTCTGAATGATGCCGGATATTCAGATATGTTGAAGATTGTTCAATACTTTTTTCTGGACTCCGGGAGGAAGGCGACTCTTTTCGAACGAAGGTATTTTTTCTTTGGTTGAATCTTGACGGGAGAAATTGTCTAGTCGTTGGAACCGTTAAACATCTGACAATTGTTAAATATGAATTCAAACAGTTTACGTGTGCTACATTCTTAAGTATCTACTAACGCCTGATAAATCAAAGTTGCAGAGTTATATATATATATATATATATATATATATATATATATATATATATATATATATATATATATATATATATATATATATATATATATATATATATATATATATATATATATATATATATATATATATATATATATATATATAATTTCAAATACCATCGATCGTCTTTCTTTCTATTTTATTCTTTTTGTTTTGGAAAATTGTTTTAAAATTATTAAATTTTAAACATTATTTGATCCCCCATATACGTAATTTATCGCTTGCGCGCGGTAGAGCGAAACGCTCCTGCGAAATATGGACAACATGCAGGTGGGATTATTCCTGGATGTTGGTCCAAATGTGGAAGAGATTGATATCTCCCCCCTCAGTTCTCCTCAACCTTCCCCTGTATCTAGTCCAGTACCGAAGGTCCCGGTACGGGTAAAAGTTTACCCAGATGCCGCTGGCGGTCTTTACATTGTTTTTTTCAGGCCTATTAAAAAGCCATTGAACATTTTGCAAATCGGCAAGAACCTGGCAAAAGATTTTTCGGACGTCACTGAAATCACGAAAGTGAGACCGAACAAACTGCGAGTTATCGTGAATAGCTTGAAGCAAGCAAATGCAATTGCTTGCCACGAGCTCTTCACGAGAGAGTATCGCGTGTACATCCCCTGGATGTAGAAATCGACGGTGTGGTTACCGAAGGAAATCTCACTGTCGAAGACATTTTGCGTTACGGGGTTGGCTGTTTTAAGAACCCCCTGATGCAAAGTGTGAATGTACTAGATTGCAAGCAATTGCATTCAAAATTCATCGAAGAAGGGAAGAAGAAATTCTTTCCTTCGGAGTCCTTTCGAGTGACATTTGCCGGATCCGCACTGCCGAACTACATCCGTTTGGACAGGGTTCGTCTACCTGTATGCCTGTTTGTGCCTCGGGTTATGCACTGCCAAAATTGCAAGCAGTTGGTCATACAGCCACCTACTGCTGCAATAAGGCACGCTGCAGCAAATGCGGAGGGAATCACGCCGAGACCGCTTGCAGTGAGGACACTGAAAAGTGTCTTTATTGCGGTGGCCCCTGGCATGAACTTTCGGCATGTCCCGCGTATAAACAGCGCGAGGGAAAAATTAAGCGTTTCCTCAAGGAACGATCGAAGCGCTCTTTTGCAGAAATGCTTAAGAGGGCTGAGCCACCCTCGTCAGGAAACATATTTTCCTTTCTGCCAACCGATGAGGGGACATCCGACGATCCCGGCGAAGGGTGTTCTTATGCCTTGCCAGAAGGATCTAGGAAGAGGAGAATGCTCAACTCTCCTAATCTTTCACGCAAAGGTCGTAAGATAACCCCTAGCGGAATGACCAATAAATCAACATACAAAGGAAGCGGTGAAGAAAAGCCGAAGCAAGTACCTCTCGGTTTTAATTTCAAATCAAACCAGGAGTATCCACCGCTTCCCGGGGCACCAAAAACCCCTCGTGCACCCATTTTTCGATCAGAGGACAAAACAGAAACAGGGTTCATAAATTCCTCTGATATTGTGGACTGGATATTCAAAACATTCAACATAACAGATCCCCTTCAAAATATTCTTCTTGCCCTTCTCCCTACAGTGAAAACCTTTTTAAAGCAACTAGCAGCAACTTACCCCTCATTTCAGCTATCATATCTTTCGATGACTAATACACCGAAAGAGATTAGGAATTTTATCACTGTATTACAGTGGAATAGCAGGAGCATTATTCCCAAATTCGATCTGTTTTCACATTTGATAAGCGCATGCAATTGTGATGCGTTTGCGCTCTGTGAGACTTTTCTTAATTCAAATGACCAATTTAATTTCCACGATTTTAACATAATTCGTCGAGACCGAAACTCACACGGTGGAGGGGTACTTTTAGGGATCAAAAAGTGCTATTCCTTTTTCAGAATCGACCTTCCCTCGCTCTCGAATATTGAAGACGTTGCCATTCAAACGAATATGAATGGAAAAGACCTTTGCCTAGCTTCGATATATATTCCTCCATCTGTGCGGATTGAACAGAGGCAACTTTCTGACATAGCAGAATTGCTTCCCGCACCTTTTTTGATTTTGGGAGATTTCAACTCGCAATGGGGGTTGCTATACGACGACAATCGATCTTCTGTGATTTGTAACTTGATCGACGACTTCAGCATGACGCTTTTAAATACTGGGGAAGCGACACGTGTACCCAATCCTCCAGCACGTGAAAGCGTGCTTGACCTATCCCTCTGCTCGACCTCACTAGCGTTAGATTGCCGGTGGAAAGTAATCAATGATCCCCACGGTAGTGATCATCTACCAATCGTTATCTCAATTGCTAATGGATCTACCCCCTCAGATCCGATCATTATTTCATACGACCTCACTCGTAATATTGATTGGAAACGTTATGAGACCATCATAGCGGATACCATCGAGTCTCACGAGGAACTTCCTCCGGAGGAAGAATACGCGTTCCTTTCTGGCTTGATCATCGACGCCGCGACTCAAGCTCAGACGAAACCGATACCCGGGGTAATGATTAGACAGCGTCCTCCCAATAAGTGGTGGGACAAAGAGTGCTCTGACCTGTACGCGCAAAGGTCCTCGGTGTATTTGGCCTTCCGAAAACACGGTACTCTTGATCTGCTCCGAAAGAACGATGTACTGGATAGGCAGATGACGAGTTTATTTAAAACGAAAAAACGCGGATATTGACGGCGGTTTGTAAACGCGTTGTCGAGGGAAACAGCGATGAGCACTCTTTGGGACACGGCCAGACGCAGGCGGAATCGTAGCGTTTCTAATGAAGGTAACGCGAGGAGTATTCAGGCCGCTGGATATTCGACTTTGCCAAAAAGGTCTGTCCGGACTCTGTACCGGAACAGAAAACTTTTCGTGACGCGTTTCTACTACCCACGGGAGAGCCTCCATTCTCGATGTTGGAATTTTCAATGGCCCTCCTTTCGTGCAACAATAAAGCTCCAGGGTTGGATAGAATCAAATTCAACCTGTTGAAGAATCTACCCGACTCTGCAAAAAGACGCTTGTTGAACTTGTTCAACAAGTTTCTTGAGCTAAACATAGTTCCGCACGACTGGAGGGAGGTAAAAGTCATTGCTATTCGAAAACCCGGAAAACCTGCCTCTGATCACAATTCTTATAGGCCGATTGCTATGCTCTCTTGTCTCCGGAAATTAATGGAGAAAATGATCCTCTTACGGTTAGACAAATGGGTCGAAACAAATGGTTTACATTCAGATACTCAATTTGGCTACCGCCGGGGCAAAGGAACGAACGATTGCCTAGCGTTGCTTTCTACTGAAATTCAACTCGCCTTTGCTCGAAAAGAGCAAATGGCTTCTGCATTCTTGGACATTAAGGGGGCTTTTAACTGTGTCTCTGTAGAAGTTTTAACCGGGAAACTTCATTTGCAGGGACTATCACCAAATTTGAATAATTTTTTGCTCAATTTGTTGTCAGAAAAGCATATGTATTTCTCACATGGTGATTCGACAACTTTCCGAATTAGTTACTTTGTTCTTCCCCAGGGCTCATGTTTAAGCCCTCTCTTATATAATTTTCACGTCAATGAGATCGATGAATGTCTTGCAAATTAATGCACGCTACGGCAACTTGCATACGATAGTTTTGTATCCATTACTGGTAGCGAAGCTAGCGATCTGCAAGGACCACTGCAAGATACCTTAGACAATTTGTTTGAATGGGCTCTTAAGCCGGGTATCGAATTCTCTCCGGAGAAAACTGAGCTGGTCGTTTCTGTATGTGTGTGTGTGTGTGTGTGTGTGTGTGTGTGTGTGTATGTGTGTGTGTGTGTATGTGTGTGTATGTGTGTGTGTGTGCAACTTTTTTTTCTCACTCACTTTTTTTTAGAGATGGTTGGACCGATTTTCATAAAATTAATTGCAAGTGAAAGGTCTAGTTGCGCCATAGGTTGCTATTGAATTTGATTGTAATCGGATTTTTAGTTCAGAGGTTATGTATCAAAATGTAAAAATCACGAAACATCAATATCTTAGAAACCACACAACCGATTTCAATAAAACTGGTTTCAAATGATCGGGCTGTCTTCAGAACCCCCAATTTTTAAATTTCGTTATGATTGAACTTATGGTTCAGAAGTTATGTGAAGAAAAGTTATCCTGAGGTTGTTTAAACTCACTCATTTTTCTCAGAGATGGCTGAACCGATTTTCACAAAATTAGTGTCAAATGAAAGGTCTAGTAGAGCGGGGGCCTAGTGTGGTTGGTGACGTCTCCGCCAACCACGCTCGACGCCTGGGTTCGAATCCCACCGCCGACATAGGTGTCGATGGTTGTGAGGTGGCGTGATCCACTCACAACCAACCCAACTGGTCTAGATTCAATCCTAGCCGACACCGGGAGATTTTCTGAGGCGAAAAATCTCTGGGATCACGCCTTCCATCGCATGAGGAAGTAAAGCCGTTGGCGCCGGTCCGTTAATAAACGGGTCGTGAGTTAGGGTCCTGGGTGTGGAGTCGCCTTCCTGGGCGTCGGAGATTGGCCACAACAGTGGCGGAACTAGACCGACGGAAAATAAGAGAGAATAAAAAATATGAAAGGTCTAGTTGCCCCATAGGTTGCTATTGAATTTCATTGCAATCGGATTGTAACTTTGTCCGTTGTTCATAAAAATGTGAAATCATTTAATGAAAGTAAACATATTGACTTTCTCCTAACGATCACTGGCTAATTAAAAGGTAGAAAAGTGATCCAAATGGCCGAATGTCATAAACTACTCGAATCCGTTCAACGAATCGAGCATTTTCTGCATATATGCATGTATAGGTGTATATGTTTGTGTGTGGGTGTGTACGTGTGTATGTGCACCTTTTTTTGCACTCACTTTTTTCAGAGATGGTCTGACCGATTCTTTCTATCTTGGTGTCAAATGAAGGGTCTATTTGCCGCTTAGGTTGCTATTGAATTCCATTGTAATCAAACTTTCAGTTTTGGCGCTGCATCAGAATGTAAAAATCGCTCTTATATCTCAGAAACTCTGAACATAGTTGAATTCTAATTAATGGACTTTTAAACCCTTAAACAATGAATTTCATAATGTTTAAACATGTGGTTTGAAAGTTATAGAAAGAAACGCAACCCGCAGACGGTTTATAACTATAGCTACGATCAAAATATGTGGCCTCAACATCATTTAAATTTGATATTGAACTATTTCAATGTTTGCGGCCTTGCTCAGGATTGAAGTTGAAATAAAAAGTCATTTCTATCATTTCACTTTTTGCCTTTCTCTTAGAAAGGTATAGCAATCACTACAAAAACTAAAGGTATAAAAGTGCTCAAAAGGGCCGAATGTCGTATATCACTCGACTCAGTTCGACGAGCTGAGCATTTTTCGCATGTAAGTGTGTGCGTGTAAGGCTTTTTCAATCTCACTCGATTTTCTCGGAGATGGCTGAACCGATTTCAATGAAATTAATTGCAAATGAAAGGTCCAGTTGCCTTATAAGACCCTATTGAATTTTATTGTAATCTGATTTCTAGTTTAGAGGTTATGTATCAAAATGTAAAAATCACGAAACGGTTTCAAATAAACGTGCTAGCTGAAAAGCCTTTAACTTTCGAATTTTATGAAGATTGAACATGTGGTTCAGAAGTAATGGAAAGAAACGTGTTCTGGAGACAGTTTAATCTCACTCATGTTTCTCAGAGATGGCTGAACCGATTTTCATAAAATCAGTGTCATATGGAAGGTCTTGTTGCCCCATAAGACCCTATCAATTTTTTTTTGCAAACGGATTATTACTTTTCCTGTTATGTTCAAAAATGTGAAATTCAGCTATGAAAAGAAACATATTCCGAAGACTACTTAGACTCACTCACTTTTCTCAGAGATGGTAGAACCGATTTCCACAAAATTAGTGTCAAATGAAAGGTGTAGCTGCCTCATAACACCCTATTTAATTTTGCTGTAATCGGACTGTAACTTCGTCTGTAATATATCGAAATGTGAAAATCACGAAACTTCAAAAAAAATTAGAAACTTTAGGAACGGGAAAACTGGCTCGATAATTGCTGAGTGTGCAATAGGGGATAATATTGAAGACGTGAAAAAAAAAATCATTGAAAGCAATTTAGGTGAAAGGTACAATGCTGTTATTCCTACAAACGCTGAGCAAAAATTGAAAATTGTGGGAATGAGTGATCAATATTCCAATATTCTTCATTGACTTATTGAAAAGTCAAAATGATGGCATCGGAATCAATGAAGTCAAAGTTATTGCGCAATTTGAAAATTCACGCTTCAAATACAATAAGTATAATACTATTGTTGAAGTTAATAGGGACACATTCAACCGCTTGATGACTGCTGGTAAAGTAAGCATTGGGTGGGATAGGTGTTCTGTTCAAGAGGCCATTAATGTTCTACGTTGCTTCAAATGTGGAGAATTTGGTCATAAAAGCACAGAGTGTGTTAATTCCGAAACATGCTCTAAGTGTAGTGCACAGCACTAAACATCGGAATGCTCATCAACTGCTTTTGACTGCGTAAATTGTTTAAAATCTAATAAAGACTTCAATTTAAATTTGAACGCTAAACATCCAGCATCTAGTTTATTTCAGAGACTGTTTGAGAAAAGAAAGAGCAACATGTTGTAAAGTAAATAGCAGCTGAAGAAAACGCAATGTGACAGGAAATTAGAAATGATTTATCTGAACATTGCTGGTTTATCTACAAATTATGTTGCTTTACGGCATCTTGTGGAAACAATCAGTATAGCATTCCGGGTTACAAAGTTGCTTTTTGCCTTTCACATTCCAGACATACTGGTGGGGTTGCTATTTACGCCAAGGAATCAATCAAATTCAATATTCGATTAAACGAATCTTTTGAAAACAATTGGTTCCTAGGAATATCAGTTGAAAGTGGCATGACGGTAGGAAATTCTGGAATTGTGTACCACCCCCCCAGTACAAGTAACCAGCGTTTTTAGAAACTTTAGAAAACTGGTGGGATAATTTTATTGACTTGAGTAAATTAAATGTTATTGCTGGCGATTTTAATATTGATTGGCTTAGTATACCAAATTCGAACCAATTGAGGCAATTAGAAGATTTTTCAATTTACAACAAACAGTTTTTCAAGGTACAAGAATTTCCAGACACTCTCGTACATTAATTGATCACGTGTTTTCGAATCTTGATAATGTTCATTCTTTCACTGAGGCCGATTATAAAAACACAGATCATGAGACAATTTGTGTTGTACTTGAGAATGATCAAAACCATGATGATAAAGTAAAAATTAAGTGTTGGATTAGATACTCGAAACAAGCAATGTCTCAGCTTATTTCGAGAAGCCTGAATTTTCAGCCAAGAACAGGGAATTTCGACAATAAAGCAGCTGTTCTAACTAATACGCTAAAAGAGTGTACCAATAGCCTAGTTTCCGAAAAGTGTGTTGAATTGCATAATTCGAACAGCTGGTACTCTCTAGAACTTTTGCGTTTAAAACGTAAAAGAGATAAAAAGTACAAAAATTTTGCAGAAGTAATGATGATTGATGATTGGAATAGGTACACCGCTGCGCGGAATATATACCCACGCACCTTGAAAAAGGCACGATGTGAATATACACAACGGAAGATTGATCAACATCAAAATAATAGCAAAGAGTTATGGAAAATTTTAAAAACATTAATGAAAAGTAAAGATAGTTGCCCGCAAACCATAACTTTTAATGGCTTGGAAGAACATTCGGCGCGAGTAATTGCAAATAAATTCAACAGTTATTTCGTTGATAGTGTTCAATCGATCAATCAGAGTATTGATTTGGTCAACGAACCTTTCGAAATAATACAGCCGGTCCATAATAACTGTAGTTTTTCTGGTTTTCGTTTATCTTGGTACGCTTGTGACATGTGACAACGATATGAGCCGTGAAGTGAAACGACGAGTTGCAGCTGCGAACAGGGCTTTCTACGGTCTGCGTAACCAGCTAAGGTCCCGTATTTTGCAAACTCGCACAAAACTAGCGCTGTATAGGACGCTGATGCTCCCGGTGGCCCTTTACGGACATGAAGCATGGACGCTGAAGGAAGCTGATCGACGAGTGCTCGGAGTTTTTGAGCGTAAAGTTCTGCGATCGATACTTGGCGGTAAACTGGAAGATGGAGTGTGGCGCAGACGCATGAATCACGAGTTGTACCAGGTATACAAACATGCTGATATAGTGAAGTTAATACAGCGGGGCAGGCTTCAGTGGGCTGGACATGTAGCCAGGATGCCTGACGAGAGAGCCGCCAAAACTATCTTCAGTAGAGAACCAGGAAGAGGCCGTCGACTCCGTGGTAGGCCTCGCACGCGGTGGATGTGCGCGGTGGAAGAAGATGCACGATCTGCTGGTGTATGGGGAGACTGGAGAACGGCTGCCCAAGACAGAAGAAGCTGGACATCTCTAATTCGTTCGGCCCTAGACCGGTGAATGGTCCGTTAGCCAAAAAAGTAAAGTAAAGTAAAGTAAGTTTTCTGGTTTTCATCCTATTACTTTTGCACAGTTGAAAGATATTTGTTTTTCTTTGGAGAGATCGGCTGGTATCGACAATGTCAACGCAAAAGTAATACAAGATAGCTTTCATGTCAATGGACACGATCTGCTGGACCTTATCAATGAATCACTGCAAACAGGGCACGTGCCTCAGGTTTGGAAGGAATCACTCGTGGTTTCTATTCCCAAGATTAATGGGACGGATAAAGCCGAGAGTTCCGCCCCATTAATATGTTGCACACATTAGAGAAAATTTTAGAACTAGTTGTGAAAGGCCAGCTGATGGATTATTTAAATAGTAATGATTTGCCAATCCCAGAGCAATCAGGTTATCGAGAGTGTCACTCTTGTGAGTCTGCTTTGAATCTGGTGTTAGCAAAATGGAAAGAAAAAATCGAGGCTAAAGAAACTATTTTTGCGGTGTTTTTGGATCTAAAACGCGCTTTTGAAACAATTTCTAGGCCCTTATTGTTACAAACATTGGAGCGCTTTGGTATCGTAGGGACAGCATACAAATGGTTTGAGAGCTATTTGTGTGCTAGAACTCAGAAGACTCGTTTTAATGATTCTGAATCGGATTCCATTGCTAATACACTTGGTGTACCGCAAGGAAGTGTTTTAGGGCCCATTTTGTTCATTATTTATATTAATGACATGAAGCGAGTTTTACGGTTTTGCGATATCAATTCATTTGCTGATGATACTGCTCTGTTCATTGCGGCTAAGAATCCTAATAACGTTGTGGCACTTTTGAATCAAGATTTACATTATCTGGCGAATTGGTTGAAATTTAAACAGCTTAAATTAAATATTAGTAAAACAAAGTACTTAATCATTTCTTCTGCCAACTCCAGACCAGACGTAAATATTGCAATTGATGGTGAGATGATTGATCGCGTAAACGAAATAGAGTATCTTGGAGTGATTATTGATGACAAATTAACTTTTAAGTCTTACATTGACAATGTCATCAAGAAAATGGCAAAAAATACGGTACTCTGTGCCGTTTGAAAAATGAATTGACTGTTAGCAGTAAAATTAGTCTTTACAAGTCAATCATTTCACCACATATAGATTTTTGCTCATCCATATTATTTCTTGCAAACAATACACAAATATTGAGACTGCAGCGCTCACAAAATAAAGTTATGCGATTAATATTAAGATGTAATACATACACTTCCTCGAGTTTTATGCTGGACGCATTGCAGTGGCTTTCTGTGTAGCAAAGAGTAGATTTTCTGACAATGGTGTTTCTATATAAAAGCAAAGCCTTGGTGCTACATTCCGATTCGGAACTTGACCTTCTGTTTATTATACTCAGACTTCGCAGCCAACCGTTAAGTGTCCAGGACAATTGCGGGGCTAGCGCTACGATCCTACTGACACTAACAGTCTCTCCCGAGTCAAGACTCGAACCTACGACGACTGGCTTGTTAGGCCAGCATCGTACCTCGAGACCAGCTGGGGAGGTGTTTTTATATAAATTTTTTAATAATATGCTGCCTCGATATTTGTGTAATCGAATTGATAGGGGAAGTGATTTTCATAGGTACAACATTAGAAACGCGGATGATGCTAGAACACCAAATTTTCTTTTCGGAAGATCACAGAACTTTCTGTTGTACAAAGGAATATTTTTTTTTCAATTCGATGCCAAGACTGATAAAACGTGCAGCAACAATGGCGGAGTTTAATGTAAATTATGACGAAGATTGTAAAATTTATGTATTTTTTTTAAATTTATTGGGTAAACTAAGTTATAATGTTCACTGATAATAACTAAGTTATTATGTTCACTGATGATTATGTTCATTGTATGACTCTATATAATATCTTACTTAGATAAATCGACCAGCTCAAACCGATGTAGGGGTATGAGGTGGAACCATCATCATCATCATCATCATCACGTCAAATTTCATATTTTATACTTCAATTACAACATCAATATTTTAGAATCCAAAGAGTGAATATAAATACCTATATTGGATTTAAGCATTCATGTAAATCTATTTTCACAAATAATAAGTTTGAATGAAAAAGGCTGAGTCTGACCCCTAGGTGGATTAATTTAGGTTTTTTTAATTTATTGGGTAAACTAAGTTATTATGTTCACTGATGATGATGGATTTTTGTTTGAATTAGTTGTATAATATTTAATAGTAGAGTTTGAAAAAGAGTCGGCTACACATGATTGAGCTACGCGCGCGTAGACTGACATAGACAATCTGGATATTGAGTACATCAGGATTAAACCCCTGAAATTGAAACAAAAAGCATATCGGGTTGGAAAGTTGCTTTTTGGTATGATATAACATTTATGCTGTTATTCTGATTTTTGATATTTATCTGTTTTTACGATTTTGAACTAGGGTTGGGAGAAAAAACTGAAAAGGCTTGGGTTTGCCTGTGGACTGTAAAACTCGTTATCGAGAACTATAGTATCACAGGATCTCTCTCGTAGTTTTGGATCGTTATCCAGAATCAATTCTGATTAGTTAACACTCCTAAATGTTAGGTTTGATTCCTAACCAAATTCAGATAATTTTCGGGTTGGAAACGTTCTGGATGAGCCTTGGATCCATGATGGTATTGGAAAATCGTTTTTTTATACTCATTGTTAAATTATTGGTATTCTATTGAAGGGTTACTATGTCTGTATTAATAACCAGTCCGTTATTTGTTTGCCAACTGGTTACATTGTATGACTCTATATAATATCTTACTTAGATAAATCGACCAGCTCAAACCGATGTAGGGGTATGAGGTAGGACCATCATCGTCATCATCATCATCATCATCATCATCATCACGTCAAATTTCATATTTTATACTTCAATTACAACATCAATATTTTAAAATCCAACGAGTGAATATAAATACCTATATTGGATTTAAGCATTTATGTAAATCTATTTTTACAAATAATAAGTTTGAATGAGAAAGGCTGAGTCTGACCGCTAGGTGGATTAATTTAGGTTTTTCTAGGAAGCATAACCCAGCTCAGCTGCAGCTCCTACGGGTAAAACGATCACTCAGGTTTTAGTCGCTAAATATCTCGGGGTCTGGTTCGACTCTAAATGCACCTGGGCTTGTCATATTAGGTATCTGACACAAAAATGCCAACAGAGGAATAATTTTCTTCGTACGATTACCGGAACCTAGTGGAGTGCCCACCCAGGAGACCTTCTAAGGTTATACCAAACAACGATATTGTCAGTTCTTTAGTACGGCTGTTTCTGCTTTCGCTCCGCCGCGAACACGCACATTATAAAATTAGAGAGAATACAAAATCGTTGTTTGCGTGTTGCCTTGGGCTGCATGCAGTCGACCCATACGATGAGTCTTGAAGTGTTAGCGGGTATTCTTCCGTTGAAACATCTTTCTTGGAATCTCTCTTACCGGTTGCTAATTCGATTCACAGTTATGAACCCATTAGTAATTGAAAATTTCGAGAGGTTGGTCGACCTTCAATCTCAATCCAGATTTATGACTTTATATTTTGACTATATGGCTCGAAATATTAATCCTTCTTCATACGATTCCTCCAATGTCGCACTTTTAGATACTTCTAATAATGCTATATTCTTCGACACCACCATGAAAGAAGACATTATTGGTATCCCGGATCAATTGCGACCGCAAGAGATCCCTAAGATTTTTTCCAATAAGTTTAAACATGTTAGTTGTGATAAATTGTTTTACACTGACGGATCTAATCTAGATGAGTCCACTGGCTTTGGTGTTTTTCACGAAAATTTTACCACCTCCTACAAACTCGATGCTCCTGCTTCCGTGTACGTCGCAGAACTTGCTGTTATTCAGTACTCCCTTGGGAGCATCGAAACCCTACCCACTGACCACTCCTTCATCTTCACAGACAGTCTCAGTGCCATTGAGGCTCTGCGATCGATGAAGTCGGTAAAGCACTCCCCGTATTTCCTGGGAAAAATACGGCGGTTTTTAAGTGCTTTAACAGATAAAAATTACCGGGATACCTTAGCGTGGGTCCCTTCTCATTGTTCCATTCCGGGCAATGAAAAGGCTGACTCTTTAGCTAAGGTAGGTGCGATTGATGGCGCTATTAATGATAGACCAATTGCTTATGATGAATTTTATAGCATTTTGCGTCAGAAGACGCTCAAAAGTTGGCAATTATCATGGGATACAGATGAACTGGGACCGTGGCTACATTCAATTTCTCCTAAGGTATCGACGAAAGCATGGTTCAAGGGGTTGGATGTAGGTCGAGACTTCATTCGCGTGATGTCCAGACTTATGTCCAATCACTATACGTTAAACGCGCATCTCTTTCGTATAGGGCTTGTGGAAAGTAATCACTGCGATGGCTACCACGACATTCAGCATATTGTTTGGTCGTGTACGGAATTCTCTGGTGCTAGGTCCAAGCTGATAGATTCACTTCGGGCCCGAGGAAAACAACCGAACGTTCCCGTTAGATACATTCTGGGTAGCGGTGATCTCCAGAACATGACACAGCTATACTGTTTTTTTGAAAAATGCCGACATTAAAATTTAAAATTATTTTGTCTACTTGTCAGAATACCACTATGCTGGAGACACGAAAACGGAACCAACATCTATGTTTACGCAAACACTTCAGACTAAAACTGCGCCACATCACTATTACTGCTCTACCAGTTGAAAAACAAAGTGTTTAAATAGTTTCAAGTCAAAATTGTACTCCCCTCCTCTCACCTTAAATCCCCACTAGCTCGTAGTCGGCCGCGAGAAATAAAAAAAAGTGCCTCTCTCTTTTTCCTGCTAACTTAGACATAATAAGAATTGTATTTGGCTCAGTAAAACATAAGATGTATCGTGCCGTGTCAAATAAACTATTTAAACTAAAAAAATATAAAAACAAAAATTTCTAATTACCTGTGGAACAACATCAAATTTTGCAATTGCATCCGGGTATGAAATAAAAGCTAATCCTGTACCGCTTTTAACGACCTGTGATATGTCATCAATTCCGAGATTATGAGCAAGGTTACCAAGAATACTGAAGATCGTCATGCCAGCTAGTAGACTAGTAAATGTATCTAGATATGTTACAATCATTGCGTCTCTGAAATAAAAGAAAATACTTGTAAATTCGCTCAAGTTTCTCAGCAGTAATTGTTATAACAAACATTTGAAAGATGGTTTATATTACACTTTTGACGAAAAATACACAGTGCAACATTTTCATTGCCTTGGCTTCTGTGTATGATTTTTTGATGAAGTTTGATGCGAAAATAAATTTCCCGGAGTTTGAACATATTTCAACTTAAGGGGCAACAATGGCGCCATTTTGAATTTTTGAGAAACCGGTAATTTTTGATGTTTTTTCGACGCCATTTTGTTTTAAGACCAAATATCAAAATTCCAAGAGTTTGTCCACTAATTAGCATCTTTTTACCCATCTTTAAAAAAAAAAACAGATCTTAAATCGGACAAAAACTGAGCTCAAAACGGTGATTCTACGAAACCGGTTTTGGCATGGTTCTTGTATATTTCACAAAGCAAAATAATAACGATTATTTCTGAGCATTAATGGTAATTCGCTAATATCTTAAAGTGGTAGTCAAATTATATCTTATTTTGAGTTAGAAAGTCTCAGAATGGTAGGTGTCTGATCTACGTAAAATGTCAGCATAATGTCGATTTTGCCCCAATTCCCCTACAATACAAAAATAAGTTTATCTGCTGACATTTTACGTTGATCAGACACCTACCATTCAATTTCTGAGACTTTTTTATTCAAAATAAGATTTAATTTGACTACCACATTAAGATATTGGCGAATTACCATTAATGCTCAGAAATAATCGTTACTATTTTGCTTTGTGAAATATACAAGAACCATGCCAAAACCGGTTTCGTAGAATCACCGTTTTGAGCTCAGTTTTTGTCCGATTTAAGATCTGTTTTTTTAAAAGATGGGTAAAATGAGCTAATATGTGGACAAACTCTTGGAATTTTGATATTAGGTCTTAAAATAAAATGGCGTCGAAAAAACATCAAAAATTACCGGTTTCTCAAAAATTCAAAATGGAGCCATCGTTGCCCCTTAAGTTAAAATATGTTCAAACTCGGGGAAATTTAGTTTTGCATAAAAACACACAAAAAAATTATATATAGAAGCCAAGGCAGAAAAAAAGTCATTTTTTGTTGCACTGTGATATTATAGATCTGGAAATTTCCAAATTTTTATTACTGGAAGCTACAGGGATAAAAGGAAAATCTAAATTGCGTCCGACACAAAAAGTGATCAGGATTTGAATACTCATAGAATCTGCTATCTACATAGTGCCGCTGCTAATCGCACCTCACCAGAGAGATTGCATTTTCTATGTAGGGGAGAACCGTACAAGACGCACCAGTTGGGTAAGATGGCCCATGCTATTAATTCCCCAAAATACTTACACATGTGGCTTTTTATGACGAAATTCTTCGCTTTTCTCATAAAAACCCAGCTTCTCTACTGTTCTCATATAAAAAAGTATGCCATAATGTCTAAAATACTCAAAAAACTTTGCAACTGGCTGTAGCTCTGTCCAACATGTAATTATGCATGAATTTCATTTAAGCTTTTACGAATAACTGGATTGTAAATAATACAAAAAACTATGGTTCTCCTAACCTTTACACTTTTAGAGTTTATAATACTATGAGTATTTCAAATTATTTCTTTAATTTTCGTCAACTTTGACCTAAAAACAATCAAAATCAAAATTGGGGCAGAATGCACTACGAAGAGCTTGCAGGAGATTGCTTGACAACTTAGAGCATGTTCCATTATTTTTGATTTTACTTTCGGGACTTCAAACGCTTCTCACTTCGCGTGCCGATTTCTGCTAGTGGCATATTAGCCTACTGCTTTAGAGCATACTGGCCTTTGTTGCGGTGCGTTTTGGTCACGGGCTTATTTGGCGGCAATGGTAATTTCTATTAAAAAAGCCTTTGAAATCGAGTATTTTATAATAAACTTCGTCATAAACATACAATAAATAGATCCTACAATCATCCTACACGTTCAATGTCGCTTTGAAATGATTTGAAGCGCTGTAAATCGCGCAAATGCTTAACTGGTGCGTTTTGTACAATCCTCCCCTATTTGCTAAATCCTTTGTACTACGACTACCATTGGAGAGAAGCGATTGATTACATCCACATAACGTGAAAGACAATTCTAAAACTTATTTCAACTCAATTCAAAGGTGTTCTAAAGTAGTTTAGTATCGACGCATTTGATTTTATGTAATAGAATTCTGTGTGAGGAAGGCATGCTGACCTTTGTAATAAGAATCGCTTTTTCAAGTGAAACGACTCGATGATAAGCTATTTCATTTGCACACCTGCTCAACATGTCGGCAATTAACTTGGGCTTTGACAAAATGTATACCTAGTCAAAATTGTGAACAATATACAGGTAGCTGAGCCAGTTATGGCAAGTGCACCAGCTATATCGCATGAGCGCAATGGTTCCAGTTATGGCAATACTCCATTTGAATTCCAAAGGCCATAACTGGTTAATGTGATAACTGGTACATTTTTGCCTTTCCCCTAGAAAGGTATAGCAATCACTTGCAAAACCGAAAGTATAAAAGTGCTCCAAAGGGCCGAATGGCATATATCACTCAACTCAGCTCGACGAGCTGAGCATTTTCTGTATGTGTGTGTGTATGTGTGTGTATGTGTGTGTGTGTGTGTGTGTGTGTGTGTGTGTGTGTGTGTGTGTGTGTGTGTGTGTGTGTGTGCAGATTTTCATTCTCACTCACTTTTCTCAGAGATGGCTGGACCGATTTTCATGAAATAAATTGCAAATGAAAGGTCTTATTGTTATTGTAATCGGATTTTTAGTTTAGAGGTTATGTATCAAAAGGTAAAAATCATGAAACATGATTATCTCTAAAACCACACAACCGATTTGAACAAAATTGGTTTCAAATGAACGGGCTACCTTAACTTTGGAATTTTGTAAAAATTGAACTTGTGGTTAAAAAGTTATGAAAAGAAACGTGTTTTGAAGACTGTTTAATCTCACTCATGTTTCTCAGAGATGGCTGGACCGATTTTTATAAAATCAGTGTCAAATGGAAGGTCTAATTGCCCCATAAGACCCTATTGATTTGTCTTGCAATCGGATTATTACTTTGCCTGTTATGTTTAAAATTGTGAAATCCAGCTATGAAAAGGAACATATTCCGAAGACTACTTGAACTCACTCACTTTTCTCAGAGATGACAGAACCGATTTCCACAAATTAGTATGAAATGAGAGGTCTAGCTGCCTCATAACACTCTATTGAATTTTACTGTAATCGGACTGTAACTTCGTCTGTAATGTACCGAAATGTGAAAATCACGAAACTTCATTATCTCAGATACTACACAACTAATTTGATCAATCTTATTATCAGATGAGCAGGCTAGTTAAAAGTTAACTAATGGATTATGATTGAACACGTGGTATCAAAGTTTGGCTGCCCTATACGTTCCCATTTCATTTGATTATAATCGAACTTAAGCAACCGTTATGTATTAAATTGTTAATAAAACAACGAATGTCTAATATTTCAAAGATTACATGACTTATTTGAACATAACTAGTGTCATACGAACGAGTCATCTCTCGAACTTACGAATAACAAACTTAATAATAATTTGATATGTGGCTCAAAAGTTATGGAAAGAGAAGAAATTCAAAGACTATTGAAAACTATACCTGCTTTGATCGATATATGTGGCCTTAACATAATTTGAATGTGGTCATTTTCAGCGGATTTTCTGGCATCAATCTGACAAGGGAAAAACCCATATTGGGAGGTATTTAGTTATTTTGGTTGTTTTCCAGAAACTAAAAGTGGTCGTCTTTAAATTCAAATGGTGTCCAGGGTCAATATTTGGTTTCTATGCATCATCTCGATTACGGAAATATCCATATTGATTATTATTCGGTCATTTTCGGCTGTGTCCTAGAAGTTGCCATTTAGCAATTCAAAATGGTGCCTGGCGTCAATTGTTAGCTCATTGCATCATTCTGGTTTCAGAGATACTCATATTGGATGGTATTTGTTTATTTTAGGCTGTTTTTCACAAACCGGAAGTCGCCATCTTGGATTTAAAAATGGTATTTAAGATAATTTCTGGCTTTTGAGCGTCATTCTGGTTTAATGGGTAATGGGTCTGGTTTCGATCATTTTCGGCTGTTTCCCAGGAACCGGAAGTCGCCAACCTAGAATCCAAAATGGAGTCTGTGGTCGATTTCAGCTGCTGTGTATCATTTTAGATCCGGAGATACTAATGTTAGACGGAAATCGGCCATTTTTGGCTGTTTTTCAGAAACCAGAAGTTGCCATCCTACAATTCATAATGGTGTCTGTGATAAATTTTTAGCTTCTGTGCATCTTTCTGGTTCCGGAGATACTCATGTATAATGGGAATCATCCATTTCAGGCTGTTTCCCAGAAACCGGAAGTTGCCATCTTATTTTCCTCTGTCTGACTCATCACTGCGACCAGAGACATTTTGATCTATTGTGATAAAGTTGCCATATTACATTTCAAAATGTTGTCTGAAGTCGATTTGTGGCTCCAGTGCATCATTACGATTCCGGAAATACCCATATTGGGTGGTATTTGGTCGATTATCGCTGTTTTTCCGAAACCGGAAGTTGCCGTTTTGGATTTCATAATGGCATTTGGAGACAATTTCTGGATTTTGAACGTCATACTGGTTGAAGAAACACTGCTATTGGGTGGTATTTGGTTATTTTCAGCTGTTTTTCAAAAACCGGAAGTGGGCGGAATTCAAAATGGTATCTGTGGTCGATTTGAGCTCCTGTGTATCATTCTAGATTCGAATATTACTATACTGGGTGGAAATCGGCCATTTTTGGCTGTTTTCCAGAAACCGGATGTTGCCATCTTACAATCAAAATGTTGCCTGAGGTCGATTATGAAACATATTTGTTACCACTAAAAACATTCACCTGCCAAATATGGTTCCAATTAGTTGATTAGTTCGCGAGATGTGCAGAAATTTGTGCAGAAATATCTGCTTCCAGAAGAGGGAGGGGCTGAGAACCATTATGGACATATTTGTTACCTCTAAAAACATTCACCTGACAAATTTGGTTACATTTAGTTGGTTAGTTCTCGAGATGTGCAGAAATTTGTGTTGCGCTGTCATTTCGATTCGAACAGTTTCATTTTCCCTTGATTCCTTTCGGTTACTATCAACGAATCACTTCTTTGTCTCTTTCCCTCTTTCTTCTTTCGGATCATTTAAAATGAATTTAATGACTGTTTCAATCGACGGAGAGAGTGACGGAAGAAGAGACTCTTTCCTTTCCTTCAGCGCCTCAATTGAAATTAGCACTGCATCGCGTCGTTTGATGGTAGTTTTCTAATACCGCAGGCCGTAGTTAGAACGACAATGGTATCCAATAAATACGTTACGCAAGTTCCGATCAATATTTCTTTCCTATTTCCTATATATAAATATATATATATATATATATATATATATATATATATATATATATATATATATAAATATATATATATATATATATATATATATATATATATATATATATATATATATATATATATATATATATATATATATATATATATATATATATATATATATATATATATATATATATATATATATATATATATATATATATATATATTCACTGTATGGAAGCCTTCTGTCTCCGTCAGCGCTCATTGCCATTTTCAATAGGACACCTGAAAACATGTCCAATGGCAAGAGATGGCGCTTTTTCAGTATTTTGCTCCTTGACCGAGAATACAGCTATCAAATGTCTTCTATACATTTTATTCTATCTTTCTTGTACTTACTTTCACTAAACGCAATCTATTTTTATCAAAACACATGTTTTTCCTATCTAACTCCATTGAGTCTTATTACCATTCGTCCATGAGCCCGTTGTGTTGATTTTGACAACAGATCAAAATTAGGGCGAGAGCCGTGTGGTTGAAAGTGGATGCGCACAATACTTATTAAGGTGGTTCAAGGTTGCAAAAAGCAAGTTATCTCTTAAGCAGGTATTAGACGACGCAAATATTTGCTATTTTTGGTACAATTTTTTATTTGTACAAAATAAAATCAGTATTAAAAAATAGCAAATATTTGCTTCGTCTAATACCTGCTTTAGAAATCATCATACAAATTTAAAATGCAATACGATAAGCGGAGTCACCAGTAATTGACTTCCGATAAGTTTAGGATTTTTGAGGGCTCAAATGGAAGCAATAAAATTTTGTTCTGGATCTTTGCTATCAAGTTTTAACATTTACATCTGACGATGTACCGCTTTAATACTCTTAGCCAAGCAACGATCGATCGTTTCAGTAGTTTTTTAATAGATGGCAATACACAAAAAATGCGCTCACTGGTGTAATTTATTAGCAAACATTAGCGGCGGTGTCCCATTGAGATTCGTCATGTGAGAATGATAGTGATAATCCCTGCCATTGGCTCCCGGCACCCCATACCTTTGCTCGCCCCGCTACCGCTGAATCCAACCGCCAAACCAGTCACAGCTGCCTCTACGTATGCTGAAGCAATGAAATCCGGTAGCCGTTCACCCCCACCGATCTCCAAGGGAACTCGTCCGCGATGACTTTCTCCCAAGTTTCAACTGGCACAACTGAAAACGAACCCATGCTCACCATGGAGCAATACGTTTCAATGGTCGTGGAATGCATCAACACTTTTCGCAATTGCAAAAGTAGAGCTGAACAACTGCAGTCTGCGGTGATGATCGCTTTCAAATATGGACCGTGAAATCATCAAGATTGCTAACTGGAACGCTTGCTCCATCAGGAACAAGAATTACGAGCTTGTTGACTTCCTCAACATACACAAAATAGACATTGCAGTCATCACGGAGACGCATCTCAAACCTGAGGTAAACATCTTTCTTCCCGATTTCCGATTGATACGGCTGGATCGAGCATATTCTACTAGAGGAGGTATGGCTATTGCTCTTCGGCGCGAAATAAGCTGTCATCTGCTACCAAGTTTCCAACTCAAAGTCATCGAGGCCGTAGGATTGGAAGTAATCACTGGAGTCGGTCCCATTACCATCATCGCAGCCTACTGTCCCAAGCAAGTCAACGTAAGGGACGGGACGGCAACAAACCAAAGGAGCGACATCATCAAACTGACTCGGAGGCAGGGACAGTTCATCATTGCGGGTGACCTCAAGGCAAAACACCAAGCCTAGGGCAACAGTCGACGCAAACTAAACGGCCCGATCCTCTTCAACGATCTACAAGTAGGCCACTACAACATCCTAGGTCCGGCCGCTCCCACCCGGTTGAGCAGATCCGGAGTACACGCAACCATCGACCTGTTCATCTCCATTATTAACAACATCACCAACCCGGTTGAACACTAAGAACTCAGCTCGGACCACTTCCCAGTAATAGTCGAAGTTGTATCCTCTGCTAATCGATTCCAAGTCTCTCGGCGTAACGCAATAGACTACAGCGTCCAGCTAGAGTCCTCAGAAAACATCGACCAGTCTCTCCAGTCAATCGATGAGGCGTTATCCCAGGCTCGGGATCTACATGTGCCGGCTTCCAGTCTGGTGAGTAACTCTCTGAACCTAGACAACACAACCAAACGATGTATCCAATTCCGTAATACTATTAGACGACAGTACCAGCGCTCTGGCCTGCCTCACCTGAAGACCAATATCAACCGTCTTAACAAAATCATCAAAACCAGGTTGGTGGATCTAAGAAACAAACATTTTTCTCAATATCTTCGCTCCCTCCCAGTGCGTGGAAAGCCGTTCTGGAGACTTACCAAAATTTTGAAAACCAAACCGAGACATATGCCCCCTCTATCACCCCCAACACCAATCCCCGGTCATTTCCTTCTAACAGCATCTGAAAAAGCCAATGCACTTTGTCAGCATTTTGTCAACTCTCACAATTTGGGTCATGCCATGGTAAACCCGCACGAGCATGCCGTCCAGGAAGTAATAACTAGAGTCGCCGATCTTCCCTCAATCCTTCCCGATGAATCTAAAACATCTGCTGATGAGGGGTTAGCTGCCATCAAGCGCACCAAGAACATGAAGGCTGCCGGCGTCGATGAGGTCCTTAACCTTGAGCTGAAAAACTTGAGTCGAGAATTTTTCGAACACCTGGCAGCGATCTTTAATAAGTGTCTGGAGCTCAGCTATTTTCCGTCTCGCTGGAAGCTAGCTAAAATGATCCCCATCCACAAACCTGGTAAGGACCCTACCAACGCTAAAATCTATCGTCCTAACAGCCTAGAATCGTGCAGCTCGAAGTTATTCGAAAAATTGATTCTTAGTCGCTTACTAGAATTCGTAAACCAGAATACCATCTTCCTCCCAGAACAGTTCGGGCTTAGACCGGGTCACTCCACCGTTCACCAACTGACTAGAGTTACTAAGATCCTAAGGCGGAACAAGTCCGTGAGTAAAACATCTGCTATGGCATTGTTGGACATCGAAAAGGCGTTCGATAATATCTGGCATGATGGCCTGGTGTTTAAGCTACAGCGATTCAACTTCCCGATCTTCCTAGTGAAGATCATCAAGAATTATCTGTCGAATAGATCATTCCAGGTCTTCCTCAACAACATTTCCTCGGATACGTTTAACGTAGTTGCTGGGGTTCCACAGGGTAGCCTTCTTGGTTCCATCCTGTTCAACATATTTACCTCAGATGCTCCTCCCCTTCCGGGTGGTGGCATCCTGTCTATGCTTGCAGACGACACTGCCATCATCTACAAAGGTCGAGTGGTTAGAGCTTTGACGCGTAGACTACAAGAGGGTCTGGATCAAGGTTGTTAATCGATAATTTATCGTAAACGCCGAAAACGATACCGTCTGTTATCGTTATCGACGATGACGCTTACGTCTTCAGACATTGTCGTTATTGTCAATGACGATAGCTACTGGACGGTATCGAATCAATAACGTTTGTTCATTACCATCAACTGCAATACCATCTTTTGCTTTATTAGATATATCATTTAGATGCATTTTAAATGCAAATATGACAATGCTACATACCTTACTATTCGAATTTGTGCTTTAAAAAGCGCCTCATAAGCTAAAACTATCAAAACTGAGAAATTTATTTTCCTCAAGAGAAGCATAAACATAAACACATAAACACATAAACAAATAAGGAAAAGTTTCTTCCTGTTGCCTAGTGATGTTTCGTCTCCAATCCTCCGAAGTGAAAAAACGTCTCCTCACCCCGTGCCTGCTTTTTGATCAAGTCGTACAACATTCGCTACCACAGCAGACAAAACTGGCATAAGACGTTAGTGAGCTGATAACGTCTAGTGACTACCGTTATCGCCGATATCGTTAATGTTTGAAGACGGTATCGTCATCGTCAATAACGATACCATACGTTATCGGTAACGGCGATGACGATTATCGACGATAATCTATCGTATAAACAATCTTGGTCTGGATGTTTTGTCCGATTATTTCAACAGCTGGAAGATCCGCATCAATGCAGCTAAGACCCAAGCTATTATATTCCCGCATTCAAAATCAACTCGACTTGTTCCACCTGCCAATGTGAGAATCCATCTCAATAACACTCCCATCGAATGGTCGAGTGAGGTTGTCTATCTTGGTCTCTCCCCGGACCAAAAACTTCTATTTCGTTCACACGTAGAGAAAACTGTTACCAAGTGCAACATACTGACCAAATCTCTCTATCCTCTCATTAATAGGAAATCCACTCTTTCCCTCACTAACAAGCTTACCGTTCACAAGCAAATAATTTTACCGGTCATAGAGTTCGCTTTACCTGTCTGGGAGGGCTGCGCTAAAACCCACCATCCTAAACTTCAGATTGTTCAGAATAAAATATTACGTATGATCTTAAACACCCCTCCGAGGACACGAAACTCTGAGATCCATCGCCTGGCTGGTCTTCAGGTGCTGGAAGAACGGAGAACAACATCGTTGACTAGGTTCAGAGAATCCTGCGCCAGGTCACCTCACCAGATCATTCGTGAGCTGGTACCTTAGTTTTAAGTTAATTTTAAGTTAGTTATTCGTAGTTAAGTAGGTTATAAAAAAATATTTTTCTATTAAAAACAAGTCCTACAAAGGAACTGTGAAATTCTACACAAATAATGTAAATCTATAGAAATAAGTAACCAGCAAACCTCAGAACAAAGATGCAGAGCCTTGAAAGGCTTAACAATTATTATGTAAACCATATGTAACCATATAAAAATATGAATAAATATATTTTGAGTTAAAAAAAAATTCACCCCATCAGTTTCATTACTAAACCGTACCGAATACATACGGACGCTAGGCGTTAGCAACTGAAAGGTGGAAAGACAAAATAGTACCGGTCATCTCGTGCCGGTTTCACCCGTAATGCTCGTGGCTGTTAGTAGTAAATGGCTACTGCAAAATACCAAAATGGCTGGAATTCTGGACGGACTAATTAAAAAACAAGAATATATTCGGCAACTGGCAACTTTTTGTGCCTCGAAATTTTGTTACAGAAGCGGCTAATTGAATTTTCTGTTTTACAAAATGCTGCTGCTAGCGGAAAAAAACTTGCAAATATGCATCTTTTTGTTGGTTTTGATTCCAAGACCGCACCAGTGACATGCGGACGCTAGGTGTTAGGAGCTGGAAGGAGGAAAGACAAAATAGTAGCGGTCATCTCGTGCCGGTTTCACCCAAAATGCTGGTGGCTGTTAGTAGTAAATAGCTACTGCAAAACACTAAAATGGCTGGAATTCTGGACGGACTAACCAGAAAACAAGTATATAATTTGCAACTGGCACCTTTTGGTGCCTCGAAATTTTGTTACAGAAGCGACCAATTGAATTTTCTGTTTTACAAAATGCCGCTGCTAGCGGAAAAAACCTTGCAAAAATGCATGTTTGTGTTGGTGTTAATTTTACGACAGCGCTAGGTGTTAGCAGCTGAAAGGAGGAAAACAAAATAGTACCAGTCATCTCGTGCCGGTTTCACCCGTAATGCTGGTGGCTGTTAGTAATACATGGCTACTGCAAAATACCAAAATGACTGAAATTGTGGACGGACTAACCAGTAAACGAGAATAATCGGCAACTGGCACCTTTTGGTGCCTCGAAGTTTTATAATAGAAGCGGTGAATTGAATTTTCTGTTTCAAAAAATGCTGCTGCTAGCGGAAAAAACCTTGCAAAAATGCATGTTTGTGCTGGTGTTAATATTACGGCAGCGGCCGGCGCAGCTTTCAAGAAAAAAATTTTACTTGCCATTTCATCGTCTACTTAGCTCCTCCTTTTTTCTAACTATCTGACGAAGCCTTGGTATAAAACGTACCGTTCGAATATTTCACCCCATCAGTTTCATTACTTAACCGTACCGGTTACATACGGACGCTAGGTGTTAGCAGCTGAAAGGAGGAAAAACAAAATAGTACCGGTCATCTTGTGCCAGTTTCGCCCGTAATGCTGGTGGCTACTGCAAAATACTAAAATGACTGGAATTCTGGACGGAATAACCAGTCAACAAGAATAATCGGCAACTGGCACCTTTTGGTGCCTCGAAGTTTTGTAAAAGAAGCGTTTCATTTCCCTCTACTATTTGTTTTAATGGAATATAAGAATACGGTAGTCAACGTCATGCGGTCGTGTCTTGAATATCACCCTCCTACTATTTTTTGCACAGAGTACTTTTTTGAAACATTTTGTAAATTTGTTTTGTAATACAGTCATGCCTCGATATAAGGCAACCTCGATATAAGGCAACCTCGATATAACGTAACTCGATATAACGTAACTTTTACCTCGATATAACGTAACTTCTTAAGATGTATTGAAATTGAAAATAAATGATACAGCAACTGTTTTTAGGCTATAAATTGCTTCAAAAAAATGTTTGTAGTAAGTTTTGAAACCAATGAAACTGATACGAAAATTGTCCAAAATGGGCATAAGGCATTCACGCATCCTTCAGTAACAATTCACTGTCTAGTAACAATTCACAGTCTAGCTTGTTGAAATTTTCTCTAAATAGGTGTAAGAAAGGTATAAAAATACTGATAGGTGATGGGAAATGGGTTTTCGCGCATCTGTGAGTAATCTCCAACAGTCTTGCATCAATTGAAAATTATTTTTGGCTTGTTGAAAATTGTCCTAAATGAGCCTAAGAATGGTTTAAAAATACTGATAGGTCATAGGAAATAGGATTTCACGCATCTTGGAGTGACCTCTTGTATCTATTAAAAAAAATATTTTACTTTGCTTCTGAAAATATTTCTAAATGGCCATAAGGAAGGTTTAGAAATACAGATAGGTGATGAAAAATAGGTTTTCGCGCATCTTTGAGTAACCATTAACATTCTTGCATAAATTAAAAATTTTTTTTTTTGCTTCGATATAACGTAACTCGATATAACGTAATGAAAATACAAATAAAGTTGCCTTATATCGAGGTATGACTGTATCTTGCCATTTTACATGGTATTTTTTCCAATTTAACATGGCTACCCTAACGACAATAATACAACAAATATTATATTTTCAGGAATTTTTCTATTGGTATTCAGTGAAAAGTGATTTTTTTCATTTTATACTCATTTTTACACAATATTATGAACCACCCTATGCCGAAAAAATGAACCACCCTTATAAAACATAATGTATTCGATGCAAGTTATAGTGTATATCATTATACAGGCTATTTCGAGAGACTAGTGATCAATTTCATTAAATAAATTCTAAATATTTTTAACTCCGCCTTCCACAATTGAAAACACGGCTAAGTCCCAGAGAGTCGATTTTTGGAAAAAAATTTCAGTTGACACCAATTCTCGACGTTTCATGCGTTTTTGAGTCATTTGGCATCAAAAAAAAAATTTCGAAATCCGAAATTTTACGTAACCCCGCCCCCCGCCCCCCCCTAGGATGATTTTCCGGTTTTCAAAAAAAGACAAACTTCAATCGCTTTGCGCCACCCCATTTTAAGTCCGCTTAAGCTGCAATTTTGCACAGGGTGTTTTTTCGAGCAAGTGAACATTTTGTATAGGGCTTTTTTTTAAATTTTCTGGTCACTTTTTTTTCCATACGATGATTGGCACCCTAATATATATATATATATATATATATATATATATATATATATATATATATATATATATATATATATATATATATATATATATATATATATATATATATATATATATATATATATATATATATATATATATATATATATATATATATATATATATATATATATATATATATATATATATATATATATATATATATAGCCTCCCAGGTGCTTGGTATGTACTGGAAAACGGGACGCCAAGCACTTTATGGGAGGCCCACGGTGCCCAGCCGGTAAGGCGGCCACGAAACCACGGGCGTGAGGGTGACACAATTGAACCTGAACCATTGCTATGCGGCACAGCAGCTGCTATACCAAGCAGCGTCTGAGTCGCGGTCAGACATCGCAATCGTATCGGACCCCTACTGCATTCCTCCCGGAAACGGTAATTGGGTTGCAGATAAGTCCAGTACGGCGGCCATATGCACGACCAGCAAGTTCCCGGTTCAGGAGGTTGTGTCAACCTCAAATGAAGGATACGCGGTTGCCAAGGTGGACGGAGTGTTCTACTGCAGTTGTTATGCTCCGCCGCGTTGGTCTTTCGAGAGGTTCACCCAGATGGTCGATTTGTTATCTATGGAGCTGACGGGACTAACACCCTTAGTAGTGGCGGGCGACTTCAACGCTTGGGCTGTTGAGTGGGGAAGCCGCCGCACGAACCGGAGGGGTCAGATCTTGTTGGAAGCTTTGGCAAAGCTCAACCTAGATCTGGCCAACGTTGGAACCAAGTGTACTCTCAGCAGAAATGGTGCGGAGTCGATCATCGACGTGACGTTCTCCAGCCCAGGACTGATCGTGAACTGGAGGGTAGACGATGGCTACACCTATAGTGACCACCAGTCGGTCTGCTATAGCGTAGTCCAGAACGTGAGGCGGCAGGCGACGGGTAGAGCCAATACTCCGACCGTCCGCGGGTGGAAGACATCGCATTTCGATGCCGAGGTATTTGCAGAAGCAATGAGAAGAGAGCGCGAGGGGGGCAGTTGGCTCCGCCCGAGTGCTGACCAATTAGTTGCCACATTATCGCGGGCGTGCGACGCCACCATGCCTAGGACCCGCCAACCTAGGAATGGTAAGTCACCGGTATACTGGTGGACCGACGCGATAGCGGACCTCCGTAGCGCGTGCCTCCGTGCAAGACGGATGTTGCAACGTGCACGTACCGATGCACAGAGGGTAGAGCGTCGTGTAGTATTCGGATCTGCAAGATCGGCGCTTAAAAGTGCGATAAAGGCGAGCAAAAGGGCCTGCTTCGATAGGCTATGCGCGAGTGCCAATACGAATCCGTGGGGCAACGCCTACAGAGTCGTAATGGCGAAGACCAAAGACGTGTTGGCGCCTGCAGAGCGATCACCAGCGATGCTGGAGCGTATCATCGAGGGACTCTTTCCACGACACGAGCCAAATCCTTGGCCTCCGGTTGCTGAGTCTCACGTCCGACGTTCCAGTATCTCAGACACAGACCAGGGATGGTCGGCCAACCTGCCGGGCATCCAATCCGTGAGAGACGGCAGCCGTGCAGAGGTTGTGGAGGAGGTAAGGGTTACGAATGAGGAACTCATCGTGATCGCCAACTCCCTAAAGGTGAGCAAGGCACCGGGACCGGATGGAATCCCGAACTTGGCCATCAGGACGGCCATGAAAGTGGCCCCCGATCTATTTCGAGCAGTCATGCAGAAGTGCCTGGATGACTGCCTCTTTCCGGACAGGTGGAAGCGACAGAGATTGGTGCTGTTGCCGAAGGCTGGGAAACCGCCAGGGGACCCATCGGCATACAGACCTATCTGTCTGCTGGACACTACGGGCAAGGTGCTTGAGAGGATTATCCTCAACAGACTGGTGAAGTACACAGAGGGTGTAAACGGTCTGGCAAGTAACCAGTTCGGCTTCCGGAAAGGTAGATCCACGCTGGATGCTATTCTCTCTGTCACCAAGACGGCAGAGGTAGCACTCCAGCGTAAGAGTTGGAGCATTCGCTATTGCGCAATCGTCACGCTTGACGTGAAGAATGCATTCAATAGCGCCAGTTGGGACTCCATAGCGCTCGCGCTTAGGAGCATCCACGTACCGGTGTCGTTGTACAAGATTTTGGAAAATTATTTCCAGAATCGGGTACTAGTTTACAACACGGAGGAGGGTCAGAAGTGCGTCCCAATCACCGCAGGGGTACCGCAAGGTTCCATCCTGGGCCCGGTGTTGTGGAATGTCATGTATGACGGGGTGTTGAAACTAAAGTTCCCTGTAGGGGTTGTGATCGTCGGTTTCGCAGACGACATCACGCTAGAGGTCTACGGCGAGTCGATCGAAGAGGTCGAGTTGACGGCCGCGCACTGCATACGCAAGGTCGAAGACTGGATGCACTCTAGGAAACTGGAGTTAGCGCACCATAAAACGGAGGTTACGGTTGTGAACAACCGCAAATTAGAGCAACAGGCGGTGGTCAGAGTCGGTGACTGCACCATTACCTCAAGGCGTTCCTTGAAGCTCTTGGGGGTTATGGTTGACGATAAGCTCACATTTAAGAGTCACGTCGACTATGCCTGTAAGAGGGCTTCAACGGCCGCTGCAGGACTATCTCGAATGATGTCCAATAGCTCAGCGGTATATGGCAGCAAGCGTAAACTTCTTGCCAGCGTGGTTTCGTCCATACTTAGGTATGGTGGGCCAGCGTGGTCCAAAGCGTTAGGTACCAACAGTCATCGTCGAAAACTGGAAAGTACCTACAGGCTCATGTGCCTGAGGGGTTGTGAGCGCGTACCGTACAGTGTCATACGACGCAATCTGCGTCCTGTCCAGCATGATGCCTATCAGCATAGCCATTAAGGAGGATGTAGAATGCTTCGATCAACGTGACACAAGGGGTATACGAGGCACCAGAAAGTCATTCTCGATGATCAGATGGCAGCAGGAATGGTCCAATTCCGTAAAGGGTAGATGGACGCATCGACTTATTCCGGACGTATCCGGATGGGTCGGGAGGCGCCATGGAGAAGTTAACTTCCACTTGACACAGATTCTGTCAGGTCATGGTTGCTTCAGGCAGTATCTACACAGATTCGGGCATGCGGGGTCCCCCATGTGTCCCGAGTGCGCGGATGCGGAAGAAACTGCTGAGCATGTCTTCTTCGTGTGCCCTCGTTTTGTGCATGCGCGGAGCGACATGATGGTAGTGAGCGGGCCAGACACCACTCCGGACAACCTAGTTCGGAGGATGTGTAAAGACCCAAACATTTGGAGGGCGGTTTGTACAGCCGCCTCTCAAATAGTTTTAGAATTGCAAAACAGGCGACAGGTTGACCACCGACACGCCAGTGTTAGCTAACGGCCAGTCTCCAGGTTAGTTAGCTAAGTTAGCAAAGAGATCTATAGAACCAAGAGGGTGCACAGAGCACAAAAGCCGCTCTCCGAAGCAATACCTAGCGGTGGTCCCGGGGAGTATTATGGGCTGGAGACTGGAGGGGTTTTAGTGGGTCCGGTCACTGATTCAAACCAACCCCACACTCCCTGAGGTTGGTCACCTCAGGGGTTTGGATGCAAATTTCCCCTCCACCTGAAACAAAAAAAAAAAAAAAAAAATATATATATATATATATATATATATATATATATATATATATATATATATATATATATATATATATATATATATATATATATATATATATATATATATATATATATATTTTTTTTTTTTTTTTTTGTTTCAGGTGGAGGGGAAATTTGCATCCAAACCCCTGAGGTGACCAACCTCAGGGAGTGTGGGGTTGGTTTGAATCAGTGACCGGACCCACTAAAACCCCTCCAGTCTCCAGCCCATAATACTCCCCGGGACCACCGCTAGGTATTGCTTCGGAGAGCGGCTTTTGTGCTCTGTGCACCCTCTTGGTTCTTTAGATCTCTTTGCTAACTTAGCTAACTAACCTGGAGACTGGCCGTTAGCTAACACTGGCGTGTCGGTGGTCAACCTGTCGCCTGTTTTGCAATTCTAAAACTATTTGAGAGGCGGCTGTACAAACCGCCCTCCAAATGTTTGGGTCTTTACACATCCTCCGAACTAGGTTGTCCGGAGTGGTGTCTGGCCCGCTCACTACCATCATGTCGCTCCGCGCATGCACAAAACGAGGGCACACGAAGAAGACATGCTCAGCAGTTTCTTCCGCATCCGCGCACTCGGGACACATGGGGGACCCCGCATGCCCGAATCTGTGTAGATACTGCCTGAAGCAACCATGACCTGACAGAATCTGTGTCAAGTGGAAGTTAACTTCTCCATGGCGCCTCCCGACCCATCCGGATACGTCCGGAATAAGTCGATGCGTCCATCTACCCTTTACGGAATTGGACCATTCCTGCTGCCATCTGATCATCGAGAATGACCTTCTGGTGCCTCGTATACCCCTTGTGTCACGTTGATCGAAGCATTCTACATCCTCCTTAATGGCTATGCTGATAGGCATCATGCCGGACAGGACGCAGATTGCGTCGTATGACACTGTACGGTACGCGCTCACAACCCTCAGGCACATGAGCCTGTAGGTACTTTCCAGTTTTCGACGATGACTGTTGGTACCTAACGCTTTGGACCACGCTGGCCCACCATACCTAAGTATGGACGAAACCACGCTGGCAAGAAGTTTACGCTTGCTGCCATATACCGCTGAGCTATTGGACATCATTCGAGATAGTCCTGCAGCGGCCGTTGAAGCCCTCTTACAGGCATAGTCGACGTGACTCTTAAATGTGAGCTTATCGTCAACCATAACCCCCAAGAGCTTCAAGGAACGCCTTGAGGTAATGGTGCAGTCACCGACTCTGACCACCGCCTGTTGCTCTAATTTGCGGTTGTTCACAACCGTAACCTCCGTTTTATGGTGCGCTAACTCCAGTTTCCTAGAGTGCATCCAGTCTTCGACCTTGCGTATGCAGTGCGCGGCCGTCAACTCGACCTCTTCGATCGACTCGCCGTAGACCTCTAGCGTGATGTCGTCTGCGAAACCGACGATCACAACCCCTACAGGGAACTTTAGTTTCAACACCCCGTCATACATGACATTCCACAACACCGGGCCCAGGATGGAACCTTGCGGTACCCCTGCGGTGATTGGGACGCACTTCTGACCCTCCTCCGTGTTGTAAACTAGTACCCGATTCTGGAAATAATTTTCCAAAATCTTGTACAACGACACCGGTACGTGGATGCTCCTAAGCGCGAGCGCTATGGAGTCCCAACTGGCGCTATTGAATGCATTCTTCACGTCAAGCGTGACGATTGCGCAATAGCGAATGCCCCAACTCTTACGCTGGAGTGCTACCTCTGCCGTCTTGGTGACAGAGAGAATAGCATCCAGCGTGGATCTACCTTTCCGGAAGCCGAACTGGTTACTTGCCAGACCGTTTACACCCTCTGTGTACTTCACCAGTCTGTTGAGGATAATCCTCTCAAGCACCTTGCCCGTAGTGTCCAGCAGACAGATAGGTCTGTATGCCGATGGGTCCCCTGGCGGTTTCCCAGCCTTCGGCAACAGCACCAATCTCTGTCGCTTCCACCTGTCCGGAAAGAGGCAGTCATCCAGGCACTTCTGCATGACTGCTCGAAATAGATCGGGGGCCACTTTCATGGCCGTCCTGATGGCCAAGTTCGGGATTCCATCCGGTCCCGGTGCCTTGCTCACCTTTAGGGAGTTGGCGATCACGATGAGTTCCTCATTCGTAACCCTTACCTCCTCCACAACCTCTGCACGGCTGCCGTCTCTCACGGATTGGATGCCCGGCAGGTTGGCCGACCATCCCTGGTCTGTGTCTGAGATACTGGAACGTCGGACGTGAGACTCAGCAACCGGAGGCCAAGGATTTGGCTCGTGTCGTGGAAAGAGTCCCTCGATGATACGCTCCAGCATCGCTGGTGATCGCTCTGCAGGCGCCAACACGCCTTTGGTCTTCGCCATTACGACTCTGTAGGCGTTGCCCCACGGATTCGTATTGGCACTCGCGCATAGCCTATCGAAGCAGGCCCTTTTGCTCGCCTTTATCGCACTTTTAAGCGCCGATCTTGCAGATCCGAATACTACACGACGCTCTACCCTCTGTGCATCGGTACGTGCACGTTGCAACATCCGTCTTGCACGGAGGCACGCGCTACGGAGGTCCGCTATCGCGTCGGTCCACCAGTATACCGGTGACTTACCATTCCTAGGTTGGCGGGTCCTAGGCATGGTGGCGTCGCACGCCCGCGATAATGTGGCAACTAATTGGTCAGCACTCGGGCGGAGCCAACTGCCCCCCTCGCGCTCTCTTCTCATTGCTTCTGCAAATACCTCGGCATCGAAATGCGATGTCTTCCACCCGCGGACGGTCGGAGTATTGGCTCTACCCGTCGCCTGCCGCCTCACGTTCTGGACTACGCTATAGCAGACCGACTGGTGGTCACTATAGGTGTAGCCATCGTCTACCCTCCAGTTCACGATCAGTCCTGGGCTGGAGAACGTCACGTCGATGATCGACTCCGCACCATTTCTGCTGAGAGTACACTTGGTTCCAACGTTGGCCAGATCTAGGTTGAGCTTTGCCAAAGCTTCCAACAAGATCTGACCCCTCCGGTTCGTGCGGCGGCTTCCCCACTCAACAGCCCAAGCGTTGGCTGTCTTCAGGGCCAGAGTTGCATCGGCCGATGCCAGCCGGAAAGTGGCCACCTGGGTCCCCGCTGGACCCTTTCGGAGGCGAATTACCTCAGTGGCTACTTCCACTCCGCACTTCTCCTTGAGGGCCTGTGCAATATCGCACCTCTCGGTGATTTCATCCAGGTTTTTGAGCTGGAGAGTCACCTCTGAGGTGAGTGCCCGAATTTGCACATCTTTCCCGAGGACCTGCTCGGCTACCGTCTTGTAGGCAGCGCCCTTGTTTTTAGCATCCTTACGGAGCTCAAGGATCATCTCGCCGGTGCGAGAACGACGGATGGTCCGCACATCCGCTCCCAGATCCTTGAGCTGGGTTTCGCCTCTCATTTTCTTCAAGACTTCGGAGTACTTGGACCCATCCGTCTTGAGTATGAGGGCGTCGCCCCTGCTTCGCACCTTCTTTCCCATTTTTGGACGATTTGTCGCCTTCTCGTCGTTGCGCTTGCTGTCTTTTTGGCGCTTCCTTCCTCCCACGGTAACCCAAGGGTTTCCCGTAGCTGCCACTTCGGCAGACTTTTCGGCGGACTTGGAGGCCGTTGGTGTGCTGTCTCGCGGGCTGAGCACAACCAACCGTTTCTTGCTGTTCTCGTGGGCTTCCCCCGGAGACTGCCTTGCTCTTTTTGCGGCTGACCCGGAGGCGCAAACCGCTGCAAACGTGCAGGTGTCCGTTTGGACCGACTTCGTCGCCCTTCCGGTCACCTCCGTTGCATTCTTCTCTGCAGCCACCGCTCTTGCCTTGAGCTCGGCGTGCTCCTTCTTCGCAGCATCGACGGAGGACCGAAGCATGTAGAGAGCCTGCTTCAGGTACTTCGTCGTGTTGGTGCGACTTTTCGCAAACTCGATTATGGCATCGAGCTGCTCCGACAGCACTACTACCTTCGGTAGCGTGTCTCGCTGTCTTCCGACCGCCTTTATCAACAGTGTACCAGCCACTGCGATGTCTTGCGTCGATCCGGTAGGCGTACTGCCTTTGCCGTCTTCGCAGGCGTCCTTTACTGCATCCATCTCCGACTTTCTCGGCGGAGACCTCTGGATGCCTCCTCGTGCAAACGGGTTTTTCAACCCATCTGCGCCCATTTGTTGTTTATTTTGAGTTGAATCCATTTTTTTTTTAGTGGGTCCCCCTACCAGCCGCTATCCTTATCCATACTGGAGTGGTCGCCTATCTGGTCCCATGGTAGTCTATGCCGAAGCAGTGAGGCCATGGCTAGGGGCGGCTGCCATAGCGCCTTATGAGCAACTATGACACCCCCGACCGGCGCAAGTCAGGAAAGGACATCTGATCCCACTCCTGCCCGGTTCCCACCGGGCAATGAATTTGGAACGTACTGGAAGGCCTGCCAGGTTTTACGGGACGGAGACCCCTGCACCGGTTGTTGTCTCGCCGTTTCAAGCCGTTGTCACACGACCTTACTAAGGGAGCTCGGCGCAGGTGCCAGCCCAGAATCGTGGTACGAAAACGAAATCCGACTCTTATCATATGACATTGCGACCAGTTGCCGTAATTGGGAACTTACTGACATCAATCCCAATGGGCGAATTAGTGCATTTGGGTGGTGGGAGCGGCACTATTCGCTCCGTCAGTGCTGCTTCCGGATAATGTGGCTTTCGCGAGAATTCGGCGGCCCAATGCCTGAGTCTCACCACAACCTAGGCTAGCTCTCGCTGATGGTCCGGGACTGCGTGCTAGCAGTGAGCACTTCCGTGGCCTACGGTAATCGCCAAATACCGACCCGTGGTGGCATACAGCTCTGCCATTATATATATATATATATATATATATATATATATATATATATATATATATATATATATATATATATATATATATATATATATATATATATATATATATATATATATATATATATATATATATATACATGGTGCTCTTCATGCCGACGTTGGCCAGATCTATGTTGAGCTTCGCCAAAGCCTCCAACAAGATCCGGCCTCTCTGGTTTGTGCGTCGACTTCCCCACTCAGTTGCTCATGCGTTGAAGTCGCCCGCCACTACCAACGGTGATAGACCGATCATTTCCCCGGTAGCTCGGTCGATCATCCTTGCGAACTGCTCGGTAGACCAACGAGGCGGAGCATAGCAGCTGCAGTAGTACACTCCGTTCACCTTGGCAACCGCGTATCCTTCGTTTGAAGTTGACACTATCTCTTGAACCGGGAACCTGCTCGTCGTTCATATTGCCGCCATACCGGACCCGTCCGAAATCCAGTTACCGTTTCCGGAAGGAATTCGGTAGGGGTCCGAGATTATGGCGATGTCCGACAACGACTCAGTGACTGCTTGGTATAGCAGTTGCTGAGCCGCGAAGCAGTGGTTCAAATTTAGCTGTGTCACTCTCGCGCCCGTGGCTTGCTAGTCGGCTTACCGGCCGTGCACCTCGGGCCTCCCATTATGTGCTTTACGTCACGCTTCCCGGCGCACGCCAAGCACTTCGGGGGCTCTCCGCAGTCTTTGCTTTTGTGGCCTGCAGCACCGCACCACCTGCATAGGGAGCTCCTGTCAGGCCCCTTGCAGCTAAAGGACTTGTGTCCTTGCTCGAAGCATCGAAAGCAGACCTCCGGCGGCTGGTAGATGCTGAGTGGGCACATCGACCAGCCCACTTTGAGCCTCGCTACCTTTAGCGCCTGGTTTGCGTCCACTGACGGAAGCCTGACAGTGGTGGTCTGGGTCCCTACTGGGCCTTTGCGCAGTCGAACTGCCTCTGGTGCCACAAACACTTCGCACTGCTCCTTGAGGGCATCCACGACTTCGCATGCCTCGGTGACCTCGTCCAGGTATTTAATTTGTAGGGTTACCTGCGACGTGAGTGCCCGAACCTGCACTCTATCTCCAAGCGCCTCTTGGGCCAATGCCCGATAGGCTGGGCCCTTGTTTCTGGCTTCTTTGCGGAGCTCGACGATCATTTCTCCCTTGCGGGATCGGCGGATGCTACGCACATCTGCCCCCAGATCTTTGAGCTTCGCATCGCCTCTCATTGCCTTAAGGACTTCCGAGTACTTTGACTCTTCTATCTTAAAGATGAGTGCGTCGCCCTTATTTTTAACTTTCTTCGTCGCAGGATTTGTAACCGGGTGCGGTTTTGTGGCACCACTTTTTGGTTCCTACTCCTTCCCGGAACTGTTACCCACGGGTTACCGGGAGCCTTCTGCTCCTTGGCTGCCACCGTGGGCGTTGCTTGCGCCACTCCTACACCGGTCCGAGGGCTGTTTGCGATTAATCGCTTCTTGGTGCCCCCGGGGGCTGTCTCTCCCGCGGAAATGTCGCGTTCGTTTGGCAGCTGGCCCTGCCGCGCAAACCGCCGCAAACGTGCTGGTGTCCGTTTGGACCGACTTCGTCGCCAGCACGGTCACCTTCGTCTCCTCTTTCTCCGCAGCCGCAGCTTTCATTTCGAGCTCGGCATGCTCCTTTTTTGCAGCATCGACAGAGGACCGAAGCATGTAGAGGGCCTGCTTCAAGTACTTCGTTGTATTGCTGCGACTTTTCGCAAACTCGATTATAGCATCGAGTTGCTCAGACAGGGCCACTACCCTCGGTAGCGTGTCCCGCTGTCTTCCGACCGCCTTTAATAGCTGTGGACCAGCCACCGCGATGTCTTGCGTAGATCCGGTAGGCGTACTGCCTTTACCGTCTTCGCAGGCGATCTTCACTGCATCCGTCTCCACTTTTCTCGGTGGAGACCGCTGGGTGCCACCTCGCGCAAATGGGTTTTCCAACCCATCTGCGCCCATCTCTAGAGTTTTGTTCTGCTGCATTCTTGTTTATTGGGTCCCCCTACCAGCCGCTATCCTTATCCATAATGGAGTAGTCGCCTAAATGATCCCAAGGTAGTCTATGCCGGAGCAGTGAGGCCATGGCTAGGGGCGGCTGCCATAGCGCCTTATGGGCAACTTTGACACCCCCGACCGGCGCAAGTCAGGAAAAGACATCTGATCCTACTCCTGCCTGGTTCCCACCAGGCAATGGACTCGGAACGTACTGGAAGGCCTGCCAGGTTTTACGGGGCGGAGACCCCTGCACCGGTTGCAATCTCGCCGTTTCAAGCCGTTATCACACGACATTACTAAGGGAGCTCGGCGCAGGTGCCAGCCCAAAATCGTGGTACGAAAACGAAATCCGACTCGTATCCTATAGAGATGCGACCAGTTGCCGTAATTGGGAACATTACTGGCGCATCAGTCCCAATGGGCGGTATAGTGCATTTGGGTGGTGGGAGCGGCACTACTCGCTCCGTCGGAGCTGCTTCAGGCCAGTGTGGCTTTTGCGAGAATTCAGCGGCGCAATGCCTGAGTCTCGCCACGACCTAGGCTAGCTCCCGCTGATGGTCCGGGACTGCTTGCTAGCAGTGAGCGCTTCCGTGGCCTTCGGTGATCGCCAATTACCGACCCGTGGTGGCATACAGCTCTGCCATATGTATATATATATATATATATATATATATATATATATATATATATATATATATATATATATATATATATATATATATATATATATATATATATATATATATATATATATATATATTATATATATATATATATATATATATATATATATATATATATATATATATATATATATATACATATATGTATATATATATTTATATATATATATATATATATATATATATATATTATATATATATATATATATATATATATATATATATACATATATATATATATATATATATATATATATACATATATATATATATATTATATAATATATATATACATATATAACATATATATATATTATATATATATATATATATATACTATATATATATAATATATATATATATATTATATATATATACTATACTATATATATATATATATATATACTATATATACCATATATACATAAATATATATATATAATACTATACTACATATATATACTACTATCTAATATTATATATATATAATATATACTATATATATATTATATATATATATACTTAATGGCAGAGCTATATGCCCACCCACGGGGTCGGTAATTGGCGATCACCGAAGGCCACGGAAGTGCTCACTGCTAGCAAGCAGTCCCGGACCATCAACGGGAGCTAGCCTAGCTCGTGGCGAGATTCAGGCATTGGGCCGCTGAATTCTCGCAAAAGCCACACTGGCCGGAAGCAGCTCCGACGGAGCGAGTAGTGCCACTTCCAACACCCAAATGCACTATACCGCCCATTGGGACTGATGCCAGTAAAATTCCCAATTACGGCAACTGGTCGCATCACTATAGGATACGAGTCGGATTTCGTTTTCGTGCCACGATTTTGGGCTGGCACCTGCGCCGAGCTCCTTTAGGTAATGTCGTGTGATAACGGCTTGAAACGGCGAGATTACAACCGGTTGCAGGGGTCTCCGCCCCGTAAAACCTGGCAGGCCTTCCAGTACGTTCCGAGTCCATTGCCTGGTGGGAACCAGGCAGGAGTAGGGATCAGATGTCTTTTCCTGACTTGCGCCGGTCGGAGGTGTCATAGTTGCCCATAAGGCGCTATGGCAGCCGCCCCTAGCCATGGCCTCACTGCTCCGGCATAGACTACCTTGGGACCATTTAGGCGACTACTCCATTATGGATAAGGATAGCGGCTGGTAGGGGGGGCCCAATAAACAAGAATGCAGCAGAACAAAAACTCTAGAGATGGGCGCAGATGGGTTGGAAAACCCATTTGCGCGAGGTGGCACCCAGCGGTCTCCGCCGAGAAAAGTGGAGACGGATGCAGTGAAGATCGCCTGCGAAGACGGTAAAGTCAGTACGCCCTACCGGATCTACGCAAGACATCGCGGTGGCTGGTTCACAGCTATTAAAGGCGGTCGGAAGACAGCGGGACAGTCTACCGAGGGTAGTAGCCCTGTCTGAGCAGCTCGATGCTATAATCGAGTTTGCGAAAAGTCGCAGCAATACAACGAAGTACTTGAAGCAGGCCCTCTACATGCTTCGGTCCTCTGTCGATGCTGCGAAAAAGGAGCATGCCGAGCTCGAAAAAATATATATATATATATATATATATATATATATATATATATATATATATATATATATATATATATATATATATATATATATATATATATATATATATATATATTTTTTTTTTTTTTTTTTGTTTCAGGTGAAGGGGAAATTTGCATCCAAACCCCTGAGGTGACCAACCTCAGGGAGTGTGGGGTTGGTTTGAATCAGTGACCGGTCTCCAGCCCATAATACTCCCCGGGACCACCGCTAGGTATTGCTTCGGGGAGCGGCTTTTGTGCTCTGTGCACCCTCTTGGTTCTTTAGGTCTTTTCGCTAACTTAGCTAACTAACCTGGAGACTGGCCGTTAGCTAACACTGGCGTGTCGGTGGTCAACCTGTCGCCTGTTTTGCAATTCTAAAACTATTTGAGAGGCGGCTGTACAAACCGCCCTCCAAATGTTTGGGTCTTTACACATCCTCCGAACTAGGTTGTCCGGAGTGGTGTCTGGCCCGCTCACTACCATCATGTCGCTCCGCGCATGCACAAAACGAGGGCACACGAAGAAGACATGCTCAGCAGTCTCTTCCGCTTCCGCGCACTCGGGACACATGGGGGACACATGTAGATACTGCCTAAAGCAACCATGGCCTGACAGAATCTGTGTCAGATGGAAGTTCACTTCTCCATGGCGCCTCCCGACCCATCCGGATACATCCGGAATAAGTCGATGCGTCCATCTACCCTTCACGGAATTGGACCACTCCTGCTGCCATCTGATCATCGAGAATGATCTTCTGGTACCTCGTATGCCCCTTGTGTCACGTTGATCGAAGCATTCTACGTCCTCCTTAATGGCTATGCTGATAGGCATCATGCCGGACAGGACGCAGATTGCGTCGTATGACACAGTTCGATACGCGCTCGCAACCCTCAGGCACATGAGCCTGTAGGTACTTTCCAACTTACCCCGATGTTTACTAGTACCTAGTGCTTTGGACCACACTGGCCCGCCGTATCTCAGTATGGACGAAGTCACGCTAGTTAGAAGTTTCCGCTTGCTGCCGTACACTGCTGAGCTATTGGACATCATGCGAGATAATGCTGCAATAGCCATTGAAGCCCTCTTACAGGCATATTCGACATGGCTCCCGAAGGCGAGCTTGTCATCGATCATCACCCCCAGCAGCTTCAGGGAGCGCTTAGAGGCGATGGTGCAATTCCCGACACTGATCAACGCCTGTTGCTTCGACTTGCGGTTATTGACAACTGAAATCTCCGTCTTATGATGCGCAAGCTCCAGTTTTTTGGAGCGCATCCAGTCCTCGACGACGCTTATAGAGTGCGAAGCCGTCAACTCAACCTCCTCGATCGACTCGCCGTAGACCTCAAGTGTGATGTCGTCCGCAAACCCAACGATCACAACCCCTTGGGGGAGCTTTAGTTTCAGCACTTCATCGTACATGATATTCCACAGTACCGGGCCCAGGATGGAACTTTGTGGAACCCCTGCGGTAATTGGGACACATTTTTGACCCTCGTCTGTGCTGTAAACTAGCACACGATTCTGGAAATAATTTCCCAGAATCCTGTACAAAGATACCGGAATGTCTAGTTTCCGAAGCGAGTGGGCTATGGAATCCCAGCTAACACTATTGAACGCATTTTTCACGTCCAACGTGACGATTGCGCAATAGCGAATGCCCCATCTTTTACGCTGGAGTGCTACCTCTGCTGTTTTGGTGACGGACAGAATAGCATCCACCGTAGACTTGCCTTTTCGGAAGCCGAACTGGTTACTCGACAGACCGTTTGCACTTTCGGTGTACCTAACCAGTCTATTGAGAATAACCTTCTCGAGCACCTTACCCGCCGTATCGAGCAGACATATCGGTCTGTATGCCGACGGGTCACCAGGTGGTTTCCCTGTCTTCGGCAATAAGACCAGCTTCTGTCGCTTCCATCTCTCTGGGAATGTACAGTCATCCAGGCACTTCTGCATGACTTCCCGGAATAGTCTGGGGGCCTCTTTGATGGCCTTCTTCACAGCCAGATTCGGAATCCCATCCAATCCCGGTGCCTTGCTCACCTTCAGGGAGTTGGCGATCGCGATGAGTTCCTCATTCGTAACCGTTTCCGCCTCCTCTGCCTCGGCACGGCTAACGCCGTCACTCATATATTGGGTGTTCGGCAGGTTGGCCGACCACCTCTGGTCTGAGTTTGAGATACTGGAACGTCGGTGAAGTGACTCGCCAGCCGGAGGCCAAGGATTTGGCTCGTGGCGTGGAAAGAGTCCCTCTATGATCCGCTCAAGCATCGCTGGTGATTTTTCTGCGGGCGCCATCGCACCCTTAGTCTTGGCCATCACCATCCTATAGGCGTTACCCCACGGGTTAGTGTTGGCACTAGCGCACAGTCTTTCGAAGCACGCACGTTTACTAGCTTTTATTGCTCTCTTAAGCGCCGCTTTTGCGGAACTGAATGCCCCTCGACGATCTTCCCTTTCTTCGTCGGTTCGCGCACGTTGAATCCTTCTTCTCGCTTGAAGACACGCTCTGCGGAGGTCCGCTATCGCGTCGGTCCACCAGTAAACTGGTGGCCTTCCATGCCTAGGCTGGCGGTTCCTAGGCATAGTGGCGTCGCACGCCCGCGAAAGTAATGCAACAAGTTGATCAGTGCTCAGGTTACGAGTTCAGCTCGCCTCGTGTTCTAGTCTAATTGCTTCCGCAAATACCTCTTCGTTGAAGTGTGATATCCTCCACCCGCGAGGAGCTGGAGTGTTAATTCTACTCGCCACATGCGGTCTCGTTTTACAGTCTACGCTATAACAGACCGCCAGGTGGTCGCTATGAGTGTAGCCATCGTCTACCCTCCAGTTCGTGATCAATCCTGGACTACAGAATGTCACATCGATGATCGACTCCGCGCCGTTTCTACTGAAGGTGCTCTTCAAGCCAACGTTGGCCAGATCTATGTTGAGCTTCGCCAAAGCCTCCAACAAGATCCGGCCTCTCTGGTTTGTGCGTCGACTTCCCCACTCAGTTGCCCATGCGTTGAAGTCGCCCGCCACTACCAACGGTGATAGACCGATCAGATCCCCGGTAGCTCGGTCGATCATCCTTGCGAACTGCTCGGTAGACCAACGAGGCGGAGCATAGCAGCTGCAGTAGTACACTCCGTTCACCTTGGCAACCGCGTATCCTTCGTTTGAAGTTGACACTATCTCTTGAACCGGGAACCTGCTCGTCGTTCATATTGCCGCCATACCGGACCCGTCCGAAATCCAGTTACCGTTTCCGGAAGGAATTCGGTAGGGGTCCGAGATTATGGCGATGTCCGACAACGACTCAGTGACTGCTTGGTATAGCAGTTGCTGAGCCGCGAAGCAGTGGTTCAAATTTAGCTGTGTCACTCTCGCGCCCGTGGCTTGCTAGTCGGCTTACCGGCCGTGCACCTCGGGCCTCCCATTATGTGCTTTGCGTCACGCTTCCCGGCGCACGCCAAGCACTTCGGGGGCTCTCCGCAGTCTTTGCTTTTGTGGCCTGCAGCACCGCACCGCCTGCATAGGGAGCTCCTGTCAGGCCCCTTGCAGCTAAAGGACTTGTGTCCTTGCTCGAAGCATCGAAAGCAGACCTCCGGCGGCTGGTAGATGCTGAGTGGGCACATTGACCAGCCCACTTTGAGCCTCGCTACCTTTAGCGCCTGGTTTGCGTCTACTGACGGAAGCCTGACAGTGGCGGTCTGGGTCCCTACTGGGCCTTTGCGCAGTCGAACTGCCTCTGGTGCCACAACCACTTCGCACTGCTCCTTGAGGGCATCCACGACTTCGCATGCCTCGGTGACTTCGTCCAGGTATTTAAGTTGTAGGGTTACCTGCGACGTGAGTGCCCGAACCTGCACTCTATCTCCAAGCGCCTCTTGGGCCAATGCCCGATAGGCTGGGCCCTTGTTTCTGGCTTCCTTGCGGAGCTCGACGATCATTTCTCCCTTGCGGGATCGGCGGATGCTACGCACATCTGCCCCCAGATCTTTGAGCTTCGCATCGCCTCTCATTGCCTTAAGGACTTCCGAGTACTCTGACTCTTCTGTCTTAAGGATGAGTGCGTCGCCCTTATTTTTAACTTTCTTCGTCGCAGGATTTGTAACCGGGTGCGGTTTTTTGGCCACCACTTTTTGGTTCCTACTCCTTCCCGGAACCGTTACCCACGGGTTACCGGGAGCCTTCTGCTTCTTGGCTGCCACCGTGGGCGTTGCTTGCGCCACTCCTGCACCGGTCTGAGGGCTGTTTGCGATTAAACGCTTCTTGGTGCCCCCGGGGGCCGTCTCTCCCGGGGACTGTCGCGTTCGTTTGGCAGCTGGTCCTGCCGCGCAAACCGCCGCAAACGTGCTGGCGTCCGTTTGGACCGACTTCGTCGCCAGCTCGGTCACCTTCGTCTCCTTTTTCTCCGCAGCCGCAGCTTTCATTTCGAGCTCGGCATGCTCCTTTTTCGCAGCATCGACGGAGGACCGAAGCATGTAGAGGGCCTGCTTCAAGTACTTCGTTGTATTGCTGCGACTTTTCGCAAATTCGATTATATATATATATATATATATATATATATATATATATATATATATATATATATATATATATATATATATATATATATATATATATATATATATATATATATATATATATATATATATATATATATATATATATATATATATATATATATATATATATATATATACATATGGCAGAGCTATATGCCACCACGGGTCGGTAATTGGCGATCACCGAAGGCCACGGAAGTGCTCACTGCTAGCAAGCAGTCCCGGACCATCAGCGGGAGCTAGCCTAGGTCGTGGCGAGATTCAGGCATTGGGCCGCTGAATTCTCGCAAAAGCCACACTGGCCTGAAGCAGCTCCGACGGAGCGAGTAGTGCCACTCCCACCACCCAAATACACTATACCGCCCATTGGGACTGATGCCAGTAATGTTCCCAATTACGGCAACTGGTCGCATCTCTATAGGATACGAGTCGGATTTCGTTTTCGTACCACGATTTTGGGCTGGCACCTGCGCCGAGCTCCTTTAGTAATGTCGTGTGATAACGGCTTGAAACGGCGAGATTACAACCGGTGCAGGGGTCTCTGCCCCGTAAAACCTGGCAGGCCTTCCAGTACGTTCCGAGTCCATTGCCTGGTGGGAACCAGGCAGGAGTAGGATCAGATGTCTTTTCCTGACTTGCGCCGGTCGGGGGTGTCATAGTTGCCCATAAGGCGCTATGGCAGCCGCCCCTAGCCATGGCCTCACTGCTCCGGCATAGACTACCTTGGGACCATTTAGGCGACTACTCCATTATGGATAAGGATAGCGGCTGGTAGGGGGACCCAATAAACAAGAATGCAGCAGAACAAAACTCTAGAGATGGGCGCAGATGGGTTGGAAAACCCATTTGCGCGAGGTGGCACCCAGCGGTCTCCGCCGAGAAAAGTGGAGACGGATGCAGTGAAGATCGCCTGCGAAGACGGTAAAGGCAGTACGCCTACCGGATCTACGCAAGACATCGCGGTGGCTGGTTCACAGCTATTAAAGGCGGTCGGAAGACAGCGGGACAGTCTACCGAGGGTAGTGGCCCTGTCTGAGCAGCTGGATGCTATAATCGAGTTTGCGAAAAGTCGCAGCAATACAACGAAGTACTTGAAGCAGGCCCTCTACATGCTTCGGTCCTCTGTCGATGCTGCGAAAAAGGAGCATGCCGAGCTCGAAATGAACGCTGCGGCTGCGGAGAAAGAGGAGACGAAGGTGACCGAGCTGGCGACGAAGTCGGTCCAAACGGACACCAGCACGTTTGCGGCGGTTTGCGCGGCAGGGCCAGCTGCCAAACGAACGCGACAGTCCCCGGGAGAGACGGCCCCGGGGGCACCAAGAAGCGATTAATCGCAAACAGCCCTCAGACCGGTGTAGGAGTGGCGCAAGCAACGCTCACGGTGGCAGCCAAGGAGCCGGAGGCTCCCGGTAACCCGTGGGTAACGGTTCCGGGAAGGAGTAGGAACCAAAAAGTGGTGGCCACAAAACCGCACCCGGTTACAAATCCTGCGACGAAGAAAGTTTAAAATAAGGGCGACGCACTCATCCTTAAGACAGAAGCACATAATGGGAGGCCCGAGGTGCACGGCCGGTAAGCCGACTAGCAAGCCACGGGCGTGAGAGTGACACAGCTAAATTTGAACCACTGCTTCGCGGCTCAGCAACTGCTATACCAAGCAGTCACTGAGTCGTTGTCGGACATCGCCATAATCTCGGACCCCTACCATATTCCTTCCGGAAACGGTAACTGGATTTCGGACGGGTCCGGTATGGCGGCAATATGGACGACGAGCAGGTTCCTGGTTCAAGAGATAGTGACAACTTCAAACGAAGGATACGCGGTTGCCAAGGTGAACGGAGTGTACTACTGCAGCTGCTATGCTCCGCCTCGTTGGTCTACCGACCAGTTCGCAAGGATGATCGACCGAGCTACCGGGGAGCTGATCGGTCTATCACCGTTGGTAGTGGCGGGCGACTTCAACGCATGGGCAACTGAGTGGGGAAGTCGACGCACAAACCAGAGAGGCCGGATCTTGTTGGAGGCTTTGGCGAAGCTCAACATAGATCTGGCCAACGTCGGCATGAAGAGCACCTTCTGTAGGAACGGCGCGGAGTCGATCATCGATGTGTCGTTCTGTAGTCCAGGATTGATCACGAACTGGAGGGTAGACGATGGCTACACTCATAGCGACCATCTGGCGGTCTGTTATAGCGTAGACTGTAAAACGAGACCGCATGTGGCGAGTAGAATTAACACTCCAGCTCCTCGCGGGTGGAGGATATCACACTTCAACGAAGAGGTATTTGCGGAAGCAATTAGACTAGAACACGAGGCGAGCAGAACTCGTAACCCGAGCGCTGATCAACTTGTTGCCATACTTTCGCGGGCGTGCGACGCCACTATGCCTAGGAACCGCCAGCCTTGGCATGGAAGGCCACCAGTCTACTGGTGGACCGACGCGATAGCGGACCTCCGCAGAGCGTGTCTTCAAGCGAGAAGAAGGATTCAACGTGCGCGAACAGACGAAGAAAGGGAAGATCGTCGAAGGGCATTCAGTTCCGCAAGAGCGGCGCTTAAGAGAGCAATAAAAGCTAGTGAACGTGCGTGCTTCGAAAGACTGTGCGCTAGTGCCAACACTAACCCGTGGAGTAACGCCTATAGGATGGTGATGGCCAAGACTAAGGGTGCGATGGCGCCCGCAGAAAAATCACCAGCGATGCTTGAGCGGATCATAGAGGGACTCTTTCCACGCCACGAGCCAAATCCTTGGCCTCCGGCTGGCGAGTCACTTCACCGACGTTCCAGTATCTCAAACTCAGACCAGAGGTAGTCGGCCAACCTGCCGAACACCTAATATATGAGTGACGGCGTTAGCCGTGCCGAGGCAGAGGAGGAGGAAACGGTTACGAATGAGGAACTCATCGCGATCGTGTAATGGACTTCTTCCAAGCACCATTTAGAATATAAGTAAATATAAAACAAGCGGAGCGATCATATATCGCATCAGCATAAAACGACGGTGCGATCACCCGCTGCATCAGCAGAAAATGGTATTGCTACCAAAGTGTACAATAAACTGATCGCTGAGTGCGATTCATTCGAGTACCAACGTTCGTCGTGTCTTTACTGCTAGATGACACTCCCGGGTCCGGCTAGGAAGCCGGACCATTTTAGTTACCTCAATCGCCAACTCCCTGAAGGTGAGCAAGGCACCGGGATTGGATGGGATTCCGAATCTGGCTGTGAAGAAGGCCATCAATGAGGCCCCCAGACTATATCGGGAAGTCATGCAGAAGTTCCTGGATGACTGTACATTCCCAGAAAGATGAAAGCGACAGAAGCTGGTCTTATTGCCGAAGACAGGGAAACCACCTGGTGACCCGTTGGCATACAGACCGATATGTCTGCTCGATACGGCGGGTAAGGTGCTCGAGAAGGTTATTCTCAATAGACTGGTTAGGTACACCGAAAGTGCAAACGGTCTGTCGAGTAACCAGTTCGGCTTCCGAAAAGGCAAGTCTACGGTGGATGCTATTCTGTCCGTCACCAAAACAGCAGAGGTAGCACTCCAGCGTAAAAGATGGGGCATTCGCTATTGCGCAATCGTCACGTTGGACGTGAAAAATGCGTTCAATAGTGTTAGCTGGGATTCCATAGCCCACTCGCTTCGGTAACTAGACATTCCGGTGTCTTTGTACAGGATTCTGGAAAATTATTTCCAGAATCGTGTGCTAGTTTACAGCACAGACGAGGGTCAAAAATGTGTCCCAATTACCGCAGGGGTTCCACTAAGTTCCATCCTGGGCCCGGTACTGTGGAATATCATGTACGATGAAGGGGTTGTGATCGTTGGATTTGCGGACGACATCACACTTGAGGTCTACGGCGAGTCGAT